>NC_136264.1:81671025-81777082 GCF_964187855.1 Myxine glutinosa | reverse complement strand
AGGGAAAGAGAGGGAAAGAGAGGGAAAGAGAGGGAAAGAGAGGGAAAGAGAGAGAAAGAGAGAGAGAGAAAGAGAGAGAAAGAGAGAGAAAGAGAGAGAAAGAGAGGGAAAGAGAGAGAAAGAGAGAGAAAGAGAGAGAAAGAAAGAGAGAGAAAGAAAGAGAGAGAAAGAAAGAGAGAGAAAGAAAGAGAGAGAAGAGAGAGAAGAAAGAGAGAGAGAAAGAAAGAGAGAGAAAGAGAGAGAAAGAGAGAGAGAAAGAGAGAGAAAGAGAGAGAAAGAGAGAGAAAGAGAAGAAAGAGAGAGAAAGAGAGAGAAAGAAAGAGAGAGAAAAAGAGAGAGCCTGGAGGGGAGGGGGGGGGGGGGAGGGGAAGGGACAAGGGAAGGTTTACCCAATAAAATCATGGCTGATCGTGAGATCCAAAAGGTTGAGTGAATGAACTTATTGAAGAGGATTTTTAAGTAGATGGGAGTGTTTGCCATTTGGTCCTTTTGGAGAGAGAGAGAAGGAGAGAAAAAGAGAAAGAGAAAAAGAGAAAAAGAGAGAAAGAGAGAAAGAGAGAGAGAGAGAAAGAAAAAGAGAGTTGTCAGGACGGAAAGAAATAATCCAAGTGTTTGAGTAGCTCATGATTCTATCAAGGTCTGCAGAGAGGGACGAGGCTTCTACCTGCCTTTCCAAAGGGAATCGGTTTTTGTACCTTGTTTATGTAATGCAGTGACGTTTCATGACTTCCAAGCAGATGGCAGATGACCAAGGGAAAATGACAGGCTGAAAAGAGCAGAGAAAGAATGTGCAAGAGCAGGTTTTTAAGACACGTGAGCTGATGCCGCCCGGACCAGTAGCAGAGTCAGAGACGAGGGTTGAAAGAAACCTCTCCACATTCTCAGGTGAAAAACACACAGAATGCAGGAGCATTTGGGTATGACAGAGAAGGATGGGTACCGACAGTGAAGGGTTGGGAACACAAGATTTGGAAGCAAATACAGAATTGAGGCATTCAGCCTTCTCACGAGCGGAGTCGGCTGTGGCGCCATTTGAAGAGACGGAAGGGATGGAAGTGGAGCATACACTAGAGACAGACTTGACAAAGTGCCACCAGGTTTTAGAGGAGGACGATAAGTTTGAAAGTTCATTCTTAAGGTTGGAGAGATGTTGTTTTCTGGCTCTCCCGAGAGTGGACACACTTGTCGAGGACTTTGTGGAATAATCTGATTGCCTTTTGTTGGATTTGCCTTCCAGGAAAAGAAGGCACATGGTTTTAAGGCAACTGCCTCTCCACAGGAATCAGGGTACCATGGGTGGGAAGACGGGTGGGATAAGTGAAGACTAGATGGGATGGATCTGTACATAAGGAAAGCAGGATTCTGCAAAGAATTCCAGGCCGAGTTGATATCAGGGGCAGCGGATAGATATAGGAGACCAGTCGTGAAGTGAGGTGTCACATTGCAGTCCCTGCCAGTCAGACTGAATGAACTGCCAAAGCCGGTGCTGAGGCGGCTCTCCGAAAATAGCCAGAGAAAAGCGACAGTTCATAAATGCTTGTGCACATCCATTTTCATTAATGGTCCATAATATTTACAGAGCATCAGCGCTGCCGAGACAGTATTTTTGCAAAGGTTACGCTGGGTGGTTGGACATTTGTTCCCCTTCCCAGGAGGCAGTCAAGGCAGAAATTTCACTCAGGATGCGGGAGAAGATTCGCCTACTCTTCGGAGAAAGGCACTGTGCAGCAACAACAACAGGCATTTTAAGGCCATTTTCCCTACTAGAGCGGGGGTTAGCCTTGCGGTCCCCATGACAATCTTCTCCATTTTGCCCTATTTTCTGCATCTCTCCTTGTTAACCCCCTTGCCCGCATTTCTTCTTCCACCATCTTTAGCCAAGTCTTTCTCGGTCTTCCCCGTCCTCTACTTTCTTCTACATTCATTTCCATCACTCTTCTCAACCAGTCACTTTCATCCTTCCTCAACACATGACCAAACCATCTCAACCTGTTTCTCTTCACAGCATCAATCACAGGCTCTATTCCCATCATCTTTCGCAATTCATCATTTGTCTTCCTCTCTCTCAACGATACTCTGCACATCCGTCGAACCATTCGCATTTCCACCCTTTCCAGCCATCGTTGCTGCTCTACGTTCATTTCCCATGTCTCGCTCCCATAAATCATAACACTTCTCACACATGCAGCATACACCTTTCCCTTCAGCTTCAACGACACTTCCCTCCTCGTCAGCACGCCACTCAGTTCCCAAAACTTCATTGCACCATCAGGTTCCAGAAAATTCCTGAAACATTGCATCAAAACCATCAGGCAGGAATTGCACTCAGAATGCGGGAGAAGACTCACCTACTCTTCGGAGAAAGGCGCTTGTGCGGGGTATTTCAAGTCCACAAATTACCAGTTCCAGTTTAACATCCTTCAGATGGACATCATACAAAATTAATGCCTAGCCTTCCTAGCGAAACACCGAGACGGCAGTTTTTTGCTGGGTCGAGATTCAAACCCAGGCTAGACAACACAGAGGTGAGCGCAGGTACATGTCTGCTGGTCAGTTGACCCGTCGGTGCACAAAGTTGCTTTGAAATTGGCAGAATGCACACATCAGAATAGCTAAAAATTTAACTACAATTTACCAATCGCTATTGTGAGTATACAGACTATACATTCTGGACAGATACCCAAGTAATGAATATGCAGTAAATAAATAAAGTAATAAAGGGATGACTCACCTCCATTGTCCTCAGCAGCAAACAGTAAAGCCAACACAATTAAAGTGCCCAGCAGCACCAGGCAGAAACCGAATTTACAAATGTTGGACAGGTAGCGCTTGCAGAAAACATCCTTCAACTTGGCGTCGCCAGATGCCTTGTGTGGGGCAGACCAAGCATCTTTTGAAATCCCATACTTTATAGTCTGGGACTTACCAAGCGGTTGGTATTTTGAAGCAAAGGAAGAGTTTGGATCCAGGTGTCTCCTTGAGGAGCTTAGCGCACCACCTCGATAAGACAAGCTGCTTTGGCTTGCTCGCAGACCCGGTGAAACTAGACCGGCAGATTGATCCAGGTAGGCTTTTCTAACCCCATCACTGGACGTCACACCTCCAATTCCAGTTGATCTCACGGCGTCGTCTCGTCTTGAATTCAAGAATGTCTCATGAGGAGACAAGACCGACGATGTTGTTTGAGACGAGTCTTTCCTCAAGCTATCTACCCCATATAAAGATCCAGGTCGACCTTTGTTTAAGAGAGATCCTGACCAAAGGCGTTCTCGTTCAGATTGGGTCAATCTAGGGACCTGTTGGCCGTTTGCAGACGTGAAGCCCATGGATCTCCTTGAAGTTACGTCATGGGGTATCTTAATCCGGTGGGTGACATCGCTGGAGGCACCATATTTGTTGAAAAGAGAATCTCCTGGCAGGTAGCTTGAACTATGTGTAGAATATTTTGAGCTGACATTATTGTTGTAGGTCTCTGTCCCAATCAGATGATGCCCACCATCCTGATACACCATAGCCATGTCTTCAGCCTCCATTGGTTCTTCCTCATCTTCATCATCGTCATCATCATCATCATAATCATAACGCTCTTCTTGAAACTCTCTGGTCTTGTTCCCAGAAGCAATGGCGTGGGTCTTCGTAAACACACTTGGCATAGATCTCCGTCCAGGACTCAAGACCGACGACCTGCCAGGCCTCACCTGGCCCCAACCTGAAGCAGCATTAGTCGCCGCACTAGCTCTGGGTGCCTTGTTCACCGAATAGACCGTGGATCTCCCCCTCCCAGGACGTTCGACCACCTCCGAATCGCTATCCTCCGAGCTAAAAGGTAAGCCAGCCGAGACATGCACCTCCTTCTTCACCTTGCCTTTGTCCTTTTCCAACTGCGTCAACTTGCGGAGCAGCACAGATCGAGTCGTATCCGTGACAGGCCCAGGTTTATATCCCAGCTCCTCCAACCTCTGTCGCAGTTCGTCATCTTCCAAATCCCCCTTTTCATTTCTCAGCCGACTAGACCTTCGACTCATGCTTTCAACAATATGTAACCCGGACGACGTGTAATTACGATTTACTTGTCTTCTCCAAGTCCACGAGTTCTTCTTCCGAGAGGGAACCGAGCACCAAATCGGCAACACTGTGTCGGTCTTGACCACGCCCTTCCCACACCTTGCCAAGTGTAACAACGGTTTTCCTTCCTTCCTTCCGTCAAATGTTTCCCGGTTTAATGGAATCTATACGTACCCCAAAAAAAAACTACGATAAAAAAACCCACCGAATGCCGAAGCATTTGCATCTGACGAAAGCTGGGACGACTGCCACGAACTACTACAGCATGGCCAACATGCGATGCACAAAATAACTGATTCAACAATGAGTCCAATGACTAATCTGTCGACAGTGTTGCAATATCTCGTCACCAAATCAGGAAACTTTGACCGAAGTATTATCATTTCAGGTAATAAACCTGAAAGTTTCAGGTTTCAGGGCAGCAAACCTGAAACAGCCTATTTAATCAATTTACCCTTTAAAACAACCCCTTATCATTAGCTTTAGAACCCTTTAGAATTAGCCTTCAGAACCCCTCGGAATTAACCTTCAGAATGGCCCTTTATAACACTTTAAAAACCCTTTAGAATGAACCTTTAGGACATTTTAAAACCCTTTAGAACCCATTATAATTACCCTTTAGAACCCATTAGAATTACCCTTCAGAACCCATTAGAATCACCCTTTGTAATTACCCTTCATAATTGCACTTTCGTGCCCTTTAGAATGTCCCTTTAGAACACTTTAAACCCTTTAGAATTACACTTCAGAATCCATTAGAATTACCCTTTAAAATTACCTTTTATATTTACTTTCGAGCCCTTTATAATGTCCCTTTAGAACACATAATTACCCTTCACAACACTTTAAACCCCTTTAGAATTGCACTTCAGAATCCATTAGAATTACCCTTTACAATTACCTTTTATAATTACACTTTCGAGCCCTTTAGAATGACCCTTTAGAACACTTTAAAACCCTTTAGAATTACACTTTAGAACCCATTAGAATTACACTTTAGAACCCATTAGAATTACCCTTTAGAACCAATTAGAATTACCTTTCCAATTACCTTTTATAATTACACTTTCAAGTCCTCTAGAATGTCCCTTTAGAACACTTGAGAATTACCCTGTAGAATTACAATTTAGAACCCTTTAGAATTACACTTCAGAACCCTTTAGAATTACCATTTAGAAATACCTTTAGAATTACCCTTCTGCAAGCAGCCAGCAATCATCTGGACTGGTCTCCCGTCTCTACTGCCTCTGACATCAATTCTTCCTGAGAATTCTTCCAAAGCAAACTGCTCTCTCTCATGCACAGATTTATCCCATCTCGTCTTCAGTGTTGTCTTACCCTTCCTCCCGTCCATGGTCCACTGAATCTTGTGGTGAGGCAGTTGCCCTGAAACAACTTGCCTTTGCCTCTTGGAAGACTAATCCAACTGAAGGCAATCTCAGTTCCTTCCACCAAGCTCGGAACAAGTGTGTCTACCCTCAGAAGTGCCAGGACGCACTATCTCTCCACACTCAAGATTGAACTCTCAAACCTGTCTCCTTCCTCCAAATCCTGGTGGCGTCTGGTCAAATCCGTTTCTGGTGTTTTTTCCCCCTCCATTACCTCAAATGGCTACACAGTTGACACCGCACGTGACAAAGCCGAATACCTCAACTCTGTGTTTGCCTCAAAATCTTGTGTCCCAAACCCATCTCTCTCTGTACCCACCACACCCAGTCGAACCAAACTGCTCCTGGACTCTGTGTCCTTCTCTCCTGACAAGGTGGAGAAGCTGCGACGCAGTTTTGTCAAACCTCGACTCTGATTCTGCAACGGGACCAGACGGCATCAGCCCACGGGTACTAAAATCCTGCTCTGCCACTCTATCTCACCCTCTCTGTTCTCTTCACCCTCTCTTTTGCTCAAGGTCATCTGCCAGCATCTTGGAAATCAGCCAACATTACCGCTTTACACAAAAAAGGTGCAAAAACAGATCCTTGCAACGACAGACCAATCAGCCTGCTTCCAATTATCAGCAAATTCATGGAATCTTTCATTGCTTCGGATATCAAATCCTTCCTCTTCTCCAATGGCCTGATCTCTGATCATCAATTTGGATTCAGACCAGGTCATTTCACTCAAGACATGTTGCTTCTGCTGTCTCAACAATGGATGGAGGTCCTCAATGCCAAACAGGAAAGCAGAGATGTCTCACTTGACATCATGTGCCTTCAATATGGTCTGGCGCCCAGCTCTGCTCACCAAACTCTCCTCCTATGGTATCCATGGAAATCTCCACTCATGGCTTGCGGACTTCCTCTCTGGTCGTAGGCAACGTGTGGCCCTGAATGGATTTCTCTCATCTCCCCTTCCTGTTCTGGCTGGAGTTCCCCAAGGTAGTGTTCTGGGCCTTGTGCTATTTCTGGTCTTCATCAATGATCTCTCCGACTCTCTGGAAAATCCTCTCTATCTCTTTCCTGATGACTCCACTATCTGCCGCTCCATTCCTCATCCCTCAGATCGGCAGTCTGCAGCCTCCTCACTCTCTGCAGACCTGGACAACATCACATACTGGTCAAACAAGTGGAACATGTCTTTCAATCCTGACAAATCTCACACTCTTACTCTGTCTCTCCGAAAAGACCGACTGGAAAACCCTCCCATCTACTTTCTCAACAATCCTCTCCAAGTTCTGTCGCTCAAGCTTTTGGGTCTCACTATCTGCCATGATCTTTCTTGGGAAAACCACATTTCCAAGCTGGCCTCCAAAGCCAGTCGCCGACTGGGCATCCTCCGTCATGCGAAGTCCTTCCTTGGCACACCTGAGCTCCTCACCACATACAAGGCTTTTATCCGCAGCTCAATGGAATACTGCTCTCCCCTCTGGGCTGGTGCTCCTGCCTCACACCTAGCTCGGCTTCACGCTGTTGAAACCAAATCTTTCAGAATCATTGGAATCTCCTGCGATGAAGCTAACTCCGAGGGCCTTTCACTCACTCACCGCAGGCAAGTTGGTGGTCTTTCTGTCTTCTACCGACTCCTCTCCGGCCTTGCCCCCTCCAGCTCTGTCTGTGCTCTGTCCCCCAAATACTCCTACAGGTCGCACAAGATCTGCCAGCAACCCTCTTATGGTTAAACTGCCAAAATCAAGACTCTCTGCTCACCTTCACTCTTCCATTCCCCTTTTCTCCCGCCTCTGGAACAAACTCCCCCACTCCCTTCAATCCCACTCCTTCCTCCAGGTCTTTAAAACAGCTGTTCACCACCATCTCTTATCTTCCCCCATCCAAAACCTTGATCTTTTCTACCCCCGCTAATTCACCCCAGATACACTTTTTTGAAATTCCAACTTCTTTCCTGGAAGTCCTTGCAGTGTTCATATGTTTTATACCTCTCCCACCTCTCCTCAAGCCCTCCCCCTCCCACATTTCTCCCGAAGTCCCTGCTCTCAAATGTTGTTTGTGTCCTTCCCCCTCTCTCCCCATCTTGTCTACCGCTCCCCTTATTTTTGTGTTTTATGTGTCGGTTTGACTTTTTGTGTGATTAATGTTAGCTCTTTCACGAGCCTCGATCCTGTATACAAAAAACAACAAAAAAAAAACATTATAATTACCCATTATAAATAACCATTGGAATTACCCTTTAGAATTACCCATTACAATTATCCTTTAGAATTACCCATTGGAATTACCATTTAGAGTTTAACACAGTTGGTTGGAAAGTTTCTTCTCATTCATTTTTTGTCGACAGATGGATGGATACAGACAGTGTGCTAAAAGTGCTTTAAAAAATAAAAAAATAAAAAAAGTTGACATGGAAACATCAAATTGTCCATTTAATTAAGATAAAAATGAACGATCTTAAAGCTTGGGTCAATCGGATTAAAATTGATGATTTTTCAGATGAAAATTGATAGATTGACCTTGAGTTCACCTTTGACCTTTTGACCTCAAATAGTTGGCTTCCCAATTCAGTGATGCAATTTGTAATTGCTGCTTATTTTTTAGGTTAACGGGATGAAAATTGATGATTTTAGAAGTTTGATTTTGAGTTGACCTATTAACCTCAAATAGTTGGTTTCCCAATTTAGTGACCCAATATGCAAATGCTGTTCAATTTTCAAGTCAAGCGGTTGAAAAATGACAATTTTAGAAATTCGACCTGAAAATGACCTTTGCCCTGAAAACAATTGGCTTCTTGTTTATGACCAACTCCACCATTTCGTGTTGGTTTCGTGAAGATCGGTTTTAAAATGTGACCTGCAGGCGATTGACATACACACAGACAAACAAAGACAGAATAACGCACACGACCAACAAATATACTTGAAAAATCTTCGATTTTCACAGGTAACGGACCAAAATGCAATACCCTATCCTCTGGTGAAGGTAACAGCAATGCGAGGCTCTTGTAGACCTGCCACAGGTATAATAAAACACTAAGGATCTGCTGAAAAGACCGACAACACACAACTGGACATTTATCACCAATGTCCCATTGAAAGATGGCATCAAGATGCAGCGTCTTCAAATCTCCACTATTTTCACTCTTTTGTGAATGGTGCAATGAGTAGAGGGCTTCAGCTAATCAGACTAGTAATCTCAGATACCAATTTGTAAACACTCAATGGCTTCAATTTAAGGAACTGTCGGTATATCAGCCTACTAGATGTGATTTATATGACCTGTGATTCAATGATTCAATGACCTGACATGACATCTCAACTTTGACCTTTGATGTCAAAAATCGAATCAGTTGATTTTTTCATCATAATATATAATTGTATCAAGTTTGGACAAAATCCCTTCACTGGTTCACAAGTTCGTGCAGTAACATAATTTTTACCTCATGGGACATTTGCCATTTGACCTCATGACCCCATAATCAAATCAGTTCATATTTGCATCATGATACATACTTGCACCACCTGTGGTCAAAATACCATCACTGGTTCACAAGTTATCACAGCAACAGGATTTTTACCTGACATGGCCTCGAACAATTGACCTCATGACCCCAAAATCTAACCAGTTAATCTTTACCTCATTATACATACCTGCAACAAGTTACTTAGATCCCTTCTGCCGTTCTCAAGTTATCGTGGTAACAAAAACCAATCACAAATGGATGGACGGACGGACGGACAGCACAAAAAACATAATGCCTCCAGCGACTTCATCGGCAGAGGCATAAAAATGCATTTGATAGCTAGCTAGTGGTAGTTGGTTGCATCATTGCTGAAAACGTGGTTGTGGCACTGATGCAGTGCACCCTGTAGGTTAGAGCAGAAATTTATCAAGGTTGCCTAATCTTCGTGAAGGAAAATGTGGGATCTTTAACGTCCACAAACTAACGCTGGCAGATGGTACACTGTTTAACATTCATCCGAAGGACAACAAGCGTTACGCCTAGGTCCCCCGTCGGGGAAGTGATGCGAGTTGACAAAGTGGAAGACGCAGAAAACATGCTATGATATGATATTTCGCTCACAAGGTTCAGGCGGCCATCATGGAGGCGGCCATCTTGGATTTTGACGTGGCGACCCAATTTTCAATTGCGTTCTTCCTTATGCCGAGATACGATCACACACCAGATTAGAAGTTGGTACTTCGCTTATTTTTCCAAGATATTCCGCTCACAAGGTTCAACAATGACATACATGGCGGCGGCCATCTTGGATTTTGACGTGGCGACCCAATTTTCAATAGGATTCTTCCTTATGCATAGATAAGATACACCCACGCACCAGATTAGAAGTTGGTACTTCGCTTATTTTTCAAGATATTCTGCTCACAAGGTTCAGACATATATATGGTGGCGACCATCTTGGCCTTTGACGTGGCGACCCAATTTTCAATAGCGTTCTTCCTTGTGCCGAGATACACCCACACACCAGATTAGAAGTTGGTACATCGCTTATTTTTCAAGATATTCCACTCACAAGGTTCAGACATACATGGCATCAGACATACATGGTGGTGGCCATCTTGGATTTTGACGTGGGTTGCACCCACACACCAATGCGGTCGAATGCGGTCCTTTGCTTACGCATGCACGCACGCCCGGACAGACGGACGGACAGACACATGGACAGACGGACGGACACACGGACGGAGGGGAAAACCATAGTCCCCCTTTCGCTCCGGGGGACAACAAATGCATGCATTGATGCCTGATCCTGCTTGTGAAACACCAGGATAACAGTTTATAGCTGGGTCGGGATTTGAACCCAGGCTCAAAAGCAAGTCTGTAAAAAAACAATGATACTTCATGTATTTACCTCACATTGTAGGTCTTTCGACAAGAACAGAAAAAAACTCCAATTGAGAACCTGTTATAGCCTAACAAAACAAAAACAAGAGCACCAATTGCTTTGCAATACATATCCCCTACCGATGGTATATTTTAAGTCCAAAAAGGGCATAACTGTGAAAAATTGACGAAAGACCCTAAAATTTGAACTTGTTCTGTAACGTATCATAATAAAACCATGTACCAAATTTCAGATCAATACGTTAATGAGTATGAAAAAAAGGCTGGAAACCCACAGGTCGGACGGACGGACAAACAGACAGAGAACAAACCTATCGTCCCCTCCGGTGAAACCAGTATGGGACTAAAAATAAAAACCTGCGACTCTACTTTCAAAGGTTATATTTTTACTTGGTTTGTGGTGGAGAAAAATAGTGGTTTTTGTAATTTATCAGTTGCAAAGACATGTGTGCACCATTCTTTTTATGCACTATCAGGAAGGCCCTCGGTAGGGCGCATAATTCCACCAGGCTGAACAGTTTACGTTTTGTATCCCACTGATAGGCCAGATCTGGATCCAGACCTGAACCAAAATCTAATCGGCTTGTTCTCGTCATCTAACAAACTCATCCACAACTTTTTGAAATACCATGCTACACTGTATATCCTTTTTGGCTCTATCCCTCAATGCTCAAGAATCACTTAAAGTCTAGGATCTGGATCTTCGCCAAAATCAAATCAATTTGTCCTCGTAACACACCCAAACTGTCGCAGTTTTTAAAACCTTTTGAAAAATAACTTTTTGTAATTTCCTTTGTAATTTTTGTAACTTTTTGTAATTTCCGACACTTGTCCAGGGTGCCGGCATATGAAAATAAGAAAAATAACATTTTGAGATATCCTGTTCACAGACAAAAAACAGGGGTGAAAACAACCTCTGTCCGTCCACCTTCACTGGTGGAGATAACAATAAAACAGAGGCAGATAAAGTTTATAGACTAAAGAGAAGTAACCTTAAGATCAACTTAAGATCAACTCGTTAAGATCAACTCGATGTGAAAGTGAGCATTTATTCTCCACAAGCAAAGAACAAAGGATAATATCTTCCAATCAATCATTCATTCATTCTCTTCATGACGCAGCTGAGCATTTGAGTTGGTGAGTTTGATCGGAAGCAGTGGTGCCCTCTCGACAATAGTCTTGTGTTTCTGGGACAAGACGTTGTGAGCAATCTCTGCACAGTGAGTCCTGCAGAACAAAAGCACGGGTTAGGGGAATGATGTTTCGAGATTTCATTTTTAGATTTTGTATGCAAAACAAATGGGTACACAATTCCCTTTCTCCTGTTTTCCCCTTTGGTATGTTGTGTCCTGATCTGGTCTCTGTCCTATCTCTTCCACAAGCCAAAACAATGTATTTAAAAAGAAACAAGTGATGCAATGAAGTTGAACCAAATCCCCACAATGACATCCTATCTAACAAGACCAATAGTTGGATTTAGTTCCTGCCCAGTGACCGAGGACACAGATAACCTACAAAGTACGGAGCGAGACGAGACGAGACGAGATGACACGACACGACACGACACGACACGACACACGCAGGCAATAAGTTTGCAAAATAATAATTTGATACAAAAACTACTCTTACACATGAATAATGTTTCAGGGGGGTGAGGGAGGAAACAACATTTCCGACACTTGTTCAGGATGTAGTAATTACATTTTAGTTCCAGTTTTACTAGAAGTCCCTTTTGTATGCAGTGCATGGCTGTGGATAGCATCATTTGCTGAGGGGGCAGCTGTGCCGCTGATGCAGTGCCCACTGTAGATAAGAGCTGGAATTTGGCCAAGGCGCTGGCGGTAGCTAGTTCAGCTACTCTTCATGAGGGACATCGTGGGACCTTTATGGCATAACTCATAGGGCAATGTCGTCTGGAACAGCGTTCATCTGTCCGTCTGGTGTACGTATGTCCCTCACAAACATCCACCAACCAGAGCTGAGGATCTGGTCAAGTGACAGGGGGACAGCATATCCTTCACTCAGATCCAAGCCCGGCTATGCCGTCGTTAGACTATCGGTCTTGTTTTTTCTCCTGAGTGGTTCAGCTTTTCCAAGGCATAACAATTTACAAAGAATGCCCAATCTGAAGCTGCCGTTAGAGGCCGCTTTAGCAATATGGGCAGCCCATGAGAAGTCTCAGATGGCAGTGAGGTCTAGAACTTTAAGAGATTGAACCTCTTCCAGTGGCTGAATATGGGGATGGATAAGCGAGGTCATTGGACGATCCTTCTTGAGCGACAGGATAAGTGTGAAATTAGCTTGTAATAAAAAAAATTCATTTGTTGCATTTGTCAGACCAGCATTTAATAAATTCCAGATTAAATCAACACAATCTTGCCCAATCCTGTCGAGGGGCACTCCAGCTTCCACGAGGAGAGAAGAGGAAAGGACTCCATTGATGACAACATGTCGCCTGCGCGAGTTGAGGACGTCAGAAGGCGAAGGTATGAAGATGGAATTGTATGCCGCAGGCAGTGAACTTGGCAAGCAGAGGAGGATGCCAAATTGTAATAAATGCCAATATATGTCCTGACCTCTTGTTTGACATTGCAGGTCTCTGGCTATTGCTGACACACCAAATTCTGTGCACAACACCACAAAGAGAAACACTACCCTCAAATGAGATCAGTCTCAGCATGTCCAACTGCGATCAGTCTTCATCGCTCAACAAATTCTGTGCCATTTCGGACAGACTGGTCTCATAAAATGGCAGATCTACGTGATAAGAGATTAATGATGTCACAGGATGTGGTCAAAATAAATATATGGGGGAACAGGGAGCAAAATAAACAACACATTTGTATTCGTTTGTGCACAATACAGATTATATTCACAACGTCCAACCTACAATATTTATTTAAACACCATCAACGAACCATTTAAAGGTAAGCAGGTGATACTGCAGCAGAGTTACGGTCAAGGTAGAAGAAAACAAATAAAGGAGGGAGAGGGAGGTTCGCGTCGTTGGGAAGAGTGTGGTTTAAATTTGTACCATAAACAAGATGTCACAGGCTTTCTTCCATTTATCCCTACTAAAACTGAGGAACAATGGAATGGGTCGCACTGTATCGATTTTCCTCTCGATAATCCAACAAACCACTGAGCACAAGGAAGCACAGCAGTTACATTTGAGAGGTTCTGGCAGCACAGAAATCATGGGAATTTGAAATAACAATCAGGTGCACAGAACAACAAATGGATACTCGCTCACCTGTTGCTCATCATGAGGACCTCAAGTTCACGCACGTTGTGGATGAGAAGCTTGTGGAATCCGGAGGGCAGCATGAACCTGGTCTTCTTGTTGCTTCCGTATGGACATGCGGTGCTGTCCCTTGAACCCCCGCCAAACACGATTGTCATTTCCCTTCGGTTTGTGCCAGTTTGACCAAGAAAGTCGGGGATGGGGCGGAATGTCTTCAGTCTACAGCCATATCTTCAACCTCCATTGGTTCTTCCGCATCTTCTGCATCATCATCATCATCATCATCATCATCATCATCATCATCATCACGCTGTTCTTGAAACTCTCTGGTCTTGTTCCCAGAAGCAATGGCGTGGGTCTTCGTAAACACCCTTGGCATAGATCTCCGTCCAGGACTCAAGACCGACGACCTGCCAGGCCTCACCTGGCCCCAACCTGGAGCAGCATTAGTCGCCGCACTAGCTCTGGATGCCTTGTTCACCGAATAGACCGTGGATCTCCCCCTCCCAGGACGTTCGACCACCTCCGAATCGCTATCCTCCGAGATAAAAGGTAAGCCAGCCGAGACGTGCACCTCCTTCTTCACCTTGCCTTTGTCCTTTTCCAACTGCGTCAACTTGCGGAGCAGCACAGATCGAGTCGTATTCGTGACAGGCCCAGGTTTATATCCCAGCTCCTCCAACCTCTGTCGCAGTTCGTCATCTTCCAAATCCCCCTTTTCATTTTCATTTCTCAGCCGACTAGACCTTCGACTCATGCTTTCAACAATGTGTAACCCGGACGACGTGTAATTACGATTTACTTGTCTTCTCCAAGTCCACGATTTCTTCTTCCGAGCCGGGAACCGAGCACCAAGTCGGAAACACTGTGTCGGCCTCGGCCTTGCCCACGCCCTTCCCACACCTTGCCAAGTATCACAACGGTTTTCCTTCCTTCTTTCCGTCAAATGTTTCCCGGTTTAATGGAATCTATACGTACCAAAAAAAAAAACTACGATAAAAAAACCACCGAATGCTGAAGCATTTGCATCTGACGAATGCTGGGATGACTGCCACGAACTACTACAGCATGGCCAACATGCGATGCACAAAATCACTGATTCAACAATGAGTCCAATGACTAATCTGTCGAGTGTTGCAATATCTCATCACCAAATCAGGAAACTTTGACCGAAGTATTATCATTTCAGGTCATAAATTGTTGAATTGGAGCTGTGTCAGTAAAGCTCAAACAACGCAAATATGATTTTTTTTTTTTTTTTTTTTGTGTACAGAGTCGAGGCTCGTGAAAGAGCTAACATTTATCAAACAAACAAGCAAACAAAGTATATAAAAAGGGGAGCGGTCAACAAGATGGGGACTGGGGAGAGAAGGGGAGGAAGCACACAAACACAACATTTGAGAGCACGGACATCGGGAGATGTTTTTGGAGGGAGAGGGCCTGGGGGGAGGCAGGATAGGTATAAAACGCAAGGACACCAAGGACTTCCAGGAAAGAAGTCAAAAGTCACCTCAAAAAAGTGGATTTGGGGTGAAATTAGCGGGGGTAGAAAAGATCAAGGTTTTGGATTGGGGAAGATAAGAGATGATGGTGAACAGCCGTTTTAAAGACCTGGAGGGAGGAGTGGGATTGAAGAGAGTGAGGGAGTTTGTTCCAGAGGCGGGAGAAAAGAGGAATGAAGGAGTGAAGGTGAGCAGAGAGTCTTGATTTTGGCAGTTTAACCATAAGAGGGTTGCACTTGCAGGCAGATCTTGTGCGACCTGCAGGAATATTTGGGGGACAGAGCCCAGAGAGAGCTGGGGGAGTAAGGCCGGAGAGGAGTCGGTAGAAGACGGAAAGACCACCAACCTGCCTGCGGTGATTAAGTGAAAGGCCCTCGGAGTTAGCTTCATCGCGGGAGATTCCAATGATTCTGAACGCTTTGGTTTCAACAGCGTGAAGACGAGCTAGGTGTGAGGCAGGAGCACCAGCCCAGAGGGGAGAGCAGTACTCCATTGAGCTGCGGATAAAAGCCTTGTATGTGGTGAGGAGCTCAGGTGTGCCAAGGAAGGACCTCGCACGACGGAGGATGCCCAGTCAGCGACTGGCTTTGGAGGCCAGCTTGGAAATGTGGTTTTCCCAGGAAAGATCATGGCAGATAGTGAGACCCAAAAGCTTGAGTGACAGAACTTCTTGGAGAGGATTATTCAGAAAGTAGATGGGAGGGTTGTCCAGTCGGTCTTTTCAGAGAGACATCGTAAGAGTGTGAGATTTGTCAGGATTGAAAGACATGTTCGACTTGTTTGCCCAGTCTGTGATTTTGTCCAGGTCTGCAGAGAGTGAGGAGGCTGCAGACTGCCAATCTGAGGGATGAGGAATGGAGCGGCAGAGAGTGGAGTCATCAGCAAAGAGATAGAGAGGATTTTCAAAAGAGTCAGAGAGATCATTGATGAAGACCAGAAAAAGCACAGGGCCCAGAACACTGCCTTGGGGAACTCCAGCCTGAACAGGAAGAGGAGATGAGAGAAACCCATTCAGGGCCACACGTTGACGACGACTAGAGAGGAAGTCCGCCAGCCATGCGTGGAGATTTCCATGGATACCAAAGGAGGAGAGTTTGGTGAGCAGAGCGGGGTGCCAGACCGTATCGAAGGCACGTGATATGTCGAGGGAGACAGCTCTAATTTCCTGTTTGGCATTGAGGACCTCCATCCATTGTTGAGACAGCAGAAGCAGCATGTCCAGAGTAGAGTGACCTGGTCTGAAACCAAATTGATGATCAGAGATCAAGCCATTCGAGAGGAGGAAAGATTTAATATCCGAAGCAATGATGGATTCCATGACTTTGCTGATAATTGGGAGAAGGCTGATTGGTCTGTAGTTGCTAGGATCTGTTTTTGCACCTTTTTTGTACAAAGCGGTGATGTTGGCTGATTTCCAAGCAGATGGCAGTTGACCTTGAGCAAAAGAGAGGGTGAAGAGAACAGAGAGAGGGAGTGAAAGAGCGGAAGAACAGGATTTTAGGACCCGTGGGCTGATGCAATCAGGTCCAGTTGCAGAATCAGAGTCGAGGGTTGACAGAAACTTTTCCACCTTGTCAGGAGGAAAGGACACGGAGTCCAGGAGCAGCTGGGTACGCTGGGTATGGTGGGTACAGAGAGGGATGGGTTTGGGACACAAGATTTAGAGGAAAACACAGAGTTGAGGCATTCAGCTTTTTCACGTGCGGAGTCAGCTGTGTAGCCGTTTGAGGTAAGGGAGGGGATGGAGGGGGAACAAACACCAGAAACAGATTTGACCAGGCGCCACCAGAATTTGGAAGAGGGAGACAGATAAGAGAGTTCGGTCTTGAGAATGGAGAGATATTGTTTCCTGGCTCTCCTGAGGGTGGACATACACTTGTTTCCGGCTTTGTGAAAGGAAATGAGATTTCCTTCCGTTGGATTTGCTTTCCAGGAGACGAAGGCAAGTTGTTTCTGGGCAACAGCCTCACCACAGGATTCCGTGTACCATGGACGGGAGGAAGGGTATGACAACTGAAGACGAGATGGGATAAATCTGTGCATGAGAGAGAGCAATTTACTTTGGAAGAATTCCCAGGATGAGTTGATGTCAGAGATGGTGCAGATGGGAGACCAGTCCAGATGATTGATGGCTGCTTGATGACCGTGCCAGTTGGCCTGAGTGAAATGCCAGACTCGTCGACGCTGAGCAGGCTCCCTGAGAATGGTCAGAGAGATGTCCACTTTAACAAGGACATGATCAGATGATCCGATTGGAGCAGAAGAAGAGCAGCAGACATTTTCAGGGAAGTTAGTCATAACCAACTCCAGAAGAGAAGATGCTCCGTTGACTGAGATCCGGGTCGGGAAATTGACAGATTGTGTCAGTCCCAGTATGTCACAGAAGTCCTTAGCTGAGGAGCCATGGCTGGTGAGAGAGGTATCCACACACAGCCAACTGGCATGGTGACAATTGAAATCACCACATATGAGGAAGAGAGAGTTGGGATGAGTAGATAGAAGTTGGTCCATATTATCAGACAGGGAGATGTAGATGGAGTCATCACTGTTTGGTGGACGGTACAACACACATATGAACAAGAGGTGGGAGCGAAGGGGAAGCCGTAGCCAGAGGTATTCCTGGGGGTGAGGTGGAGAGAGTGCAGTGCAGGGCGAGTGAGGAAGAGAGTTTTTGATAAAGATAGCAACCCCACCTCCAGGACGAGGCTCAGGTCTATCATCAGGTCTATCATCAGCTCCGGAGGAGGGAGTAACCCGGGAGAGATACTAAGGAATCAGAGACATCATGAAGGAGGAAAGTTTCTGTTAAGCAGATCACGTCTGGTTTGACAGAAGCAACCTGTATGGAGAGATCAGTTAAGTTTGAACGAAGGCCCCGGATGTTTGAGGTCCATACCGTTAATGAAGAGGAAGGGGGAGCATCGGATACAGAACAGGGGGGAGCAGGGGTAGGGTAAGATGTGGAAGAGATGGAAGAGGGAGGGAGCGCTGTTGAAGGTGTGTCAGAGATTTCAGAATAGCTCGGAGAAAGGTAAGGATGGGGCGGACAAAAGGTTTGATGGTGATTGGATGAGGCACAATGAGGTGTTATTTGAGGAGGGGGAAGAGCGAGGCAGAAGGTTGGGGAAGATGGAGGTGAGAGTTGGAAGGGGGAAGAAGCGGGGAGGACGCTTTGAGGAGGGCGAGTGAGAGGGGGGAAATTGAGAAGAAATGAGGGTGGGGAGATTTGAAGGGGAGGGGCGAGGGGGGAGTTTGGGAGGGAAGGGACAAGGGGAGGGATTTGAAAGGGATGGGATATGGGGGAGATTTGGAGGGGAGGCATGAGGGAGGAGTCTAGGAGGGGAGGAGCGAGGGGGAGTCTTGGAGGGGAGGGGTGAGGGGGAGTCTTGGAGGGGAGGGGTGAGGGGTAGTTTGGGAGGGAGGGGGCAAGGGGGGAGATTTGAAAGGGATGGGTGATGGGGAGGATTAGGAGGGGAGGGGAAAGGGGGAAGATTTGAAAGGGATGGGTGATGGGGAAGATTTGGAGGGGAGGGGTGATGGGGAAGATTTGGAGGGGAGGGGTTATGGGTAAGATTTGGAGGGGAGGGGTGAGATTGGATTTTAGAGGGTCACCAGAGGGTCACCTTTCCCCTTGTATAGAGGGACGAGGGTACTCAGTTCCCAATCCACTGGAATGCGGCCTTCTTTCACCACCAGATTACAGATCTCTGTCATTCTCTTCACACCCCAACTTCCTGCTGCCTTCAACATATCTCCCACAACTCCCGTCGGCCCTCCCGCTTTTCTACCCTTCATTGCTTTTATCGCTTCCTCAACTTCCTTCTCAGTTATCTTCTCTGCCGGTCCTAAAACTGGGTTACTCTCTGTGTTGCCATCCCATTCATTCTCTGTATTCAACAGCATTTCCATATATCTTTTCCATTGTAGCGGCTACCGCTGGGTTTTCACAATCGCCTTGCACCTATCAAGGACGCAGAGCGATCACCATGCCGGGCTCGGCCAGGACGCCCGGGCATGCCCGGGCATGCCCGGGCAGGCTCGCCCTCAACTTGCCAGGCCGCAGCCAGGACGCTGGGCCACGCCCCCTCTCGCCTTTCCTGGGCAAACGCTCCGGGATAATATGTATATATATTGCTGCCCGATAAACGGGCTTTTCAGAGTGCCTGAGTGTTTGGTTTGATTAAAGCAACTCGGATGAATTCCAGCTTTTTGTCGCGTCCATTCTTCCGATCGACGTGGGAGCCCCAGCTCCTTCATTGGTGACCTACCGACATGGACACGGCAGTCGCCCTTAAACTGCCTACCTTCTGGGAGGCTCACGCGGCAGTTTGGTTCGCACAGGCGGATTCCCTGTTCGCCCTGCGAGGCATCACGGCCGACGACACCCGCTTCCACCATGTGGTAGCAGCGCTCGGTTCGGCCACCGCGGCCCACGCCCTGAGCCTCCTCGAGAGCCCGCCAGCCGCTGACAAATACGGCGCGATTAAGAAGCTTCTCCTCGACGCTTTCGCCCTCCCATCGGCGGAACGCGCACGGCGCCTGCTCGACCTGCCCGAGCTCGGCGACACGCGCCCTTCCGAGCGAATGGACTACATGCTTTCACTGCTCGGCGAGCACTCTCCGGCATTCCTGTTCCGGGAGCTGTTCCTCCGTCAGCTGCCTAACCCGGTACACCTCGACCTGGCAAGCACGACGATCACAGATCCCCGGGCCCTTGCCAGAGAAGCCGACAAGATCTCCGCCGCAGGACAGCGCATCGCAGTGGCGACATGGGACCCACCGCTGTCCGACGCAACACCCATGGCGCCCGAGCACCCGGCACGGTCGACGACCGAACTGCCGACGCAATTGGCGGCCGCTACACCGAGCCGACCACCTCCAGCACGACGACCGGGGCCTCCACTTGACCAAGCGTGGTGTTACTATCATGCCAGGTTCGGACAGAAGGCCCGGACATGCCGACCCCCGTGCACCTTCGGCAGGCCAGGAAACGGCCGGGCCGGCATTCATTACCAGCCATGAGCGCCGGCCACACGGGCAACTTACTGTTCATCACGGATAAAGCGTCCGGACGGCGCTTCCTGTGCGACACCGGCGCCCAACTGAGCGTCATACCCGCCTCTGACCAGGACAGGCAATCCGCGGTTTGCGGCCCCTCCTTGGTTGCGGCCAACGGATCGACCATCCGCACCTTTGGCCCGCGCAACGTCACCCTCTGCTTCGGCGGCCAACGCTTTGCTTGGACGTTTGTAACCGCAAACGTGCCCATGGCTCTGCTAGGCGCCGACTTCCTCTGCGCACACGGACTGCTGGTGGACGTCCAACGGCGTCGTTTAATCAACGCCGAAACCTTCAGCTCCCTGGTATGCACATTGAGCAGCTCCGCGCCGACCGAGCTGGCATGCGCCGTCCCGGCGGCGAACGAGTTTGCTCGCCTGCTCACGGAGTTCCCGGCCCTCACGCGGCCGACGTTTTCGGCCGTCGCAGTACGGCATGGGATCGAGCACCACATACCAACCACGGGCCCGCCGGTCTACGCCAGGGCCCGCCGCCTCGACCCAGCCAAGCTCGCCGTGGCGAAGGCCAAATTCGACGCGTTGGAGCACCTCGGCATCGTGCAGCGCTCCGATAGCGCGTGGGCCTCGCCACTGCACATCGTGCCAAAGCCGGGGGGTGGATGGCGCCCGTGTGGCGACTACCGCCGTCTCAACGACGCTACCACCCCCGACAGGTACCCGATCCCGCATATCCAAGACTTCTCCGCCCGTCTGGCGGGACGGGTCATTTTTTCGAAAATTGATCTCATACGGGGATATCACCAGGTACCTGTCAGGGCAGCCGACGTCCCTAAAACGGCAGCCATCACGCCGTTCGGCTTATTCGAATTCTTGCGGATGCCGTTTGGTCTCAAGAACGCGGCTCAGGCGTTCCAGCGCTTGATGGACGGCGTGCTGCGTGACCTGCCGTTCCTTTTCGTTTACCTGGACGACATCCTCGTCACCAGCACGTCCCGGGCCGAGCACCTCCTCCACCTCCGAACACTGTTCGGGCGCCTCAGCGAGCACGGCCTCATCGTCAACCCGGCCAAATGCCACTTCGGCACGACGGCCGTTGATTTTTTGGGCCACCACATCACCAAGAACGGGGCCGTGCCGCTGCCAACCAAGGTTGAGGGCATCACCACGTTCCCGCGTCCCCGCACCATAAAGGCCCTGCAGGAATTCCTGGGAATGGTGAATTTTTATCACCGCTTCGTGCCCCGCGCTGCTCAACTCATGCGGCCCCTCTACGAAGCCCTCCGGGGCAAGCCGGCCAAGCACGACATCGCCTGGTCCGCAGCAATGGATGCGGCCTTCCAAAGCTCAAAGCGGGCCCTCGCCGACGCAACACTGCTCGCTCACCCGGTGCTCAACGCTCCCATCGCCCTCACCACGGATGCCTCCGACTACGCGGTGGGCGCCGTACATGAGCAATGGGTGAACGGGGTTTGGCAGCCACTCGCTTTTTTCAGCCGGCAGCTCCGGCCGAACGAGCTCAAATACAGCACGTTTGACCGGGAGCTCCTCGGTCTACACCTGGCCGTCCGCCATTTCCGCCACCTCCTGGAGGGCCGACCTTTCACGGCGTTCGTCGACCACAAGCCGTTGGTTTACGCCATGGCCAAGGTCACGGAGCCGTGGTTGGCCCGCCAACAGCGCCACCTCTCCGCCGTGTCGGAGTTTACCACGGACATCCGGCACGTCGCCGGCAAAAACAACGCCGTGGCCGACTGTCTTTCCCGGGCCAGCGCGAACGCGGTCCACCTGGGCGTGGACTTTGCGCTTATAGCAGCGGACCAAACCACCGACACCATGGTGCAAGCCCTCCGGGCGGCGGACACGGGCCTCCGCCTGGCCGACATCCCCTTCGCGGACACTGTCCTGCTCTGCGACGTCTCCCAAGGCCAGCCTCGCCCCATCGTGCCCGTCACCTGGCAACGCCGCATCTTCGCCTCCCTCCACGGCCTTTCCCACCCGGGCCGGAAAGCTTCCCAGAAGCTGGTGTCGGCGTGATTCGTCTGGCACGGCCTTCGTCGGGACGTCCGCGATTGGACCAGCAGCTGCACGGCCTGCCAACGGGCCAAGGTCCACCGACACACCCAGGCCCCGCTGGCACCTTTCACCGTGCCCGAACGACGTTTCGACCACGTCAACGTGGATCTGGTGGGCCCCCTCCCCCCGTCACGGGGGTTCACACACCTGCTCACCATGGTGGACAGGACCACCAGGTGGACGGAGGCCGTTCCCCTCGTCTCTACCACCACCGCCGACGTGGCGCAGGCTTTCATCGCCACCTGGGTCGCCCGCTTCGGCGCACCGGCGGACATCTCGTCAGACCGCGGACCACAGTTCACCTCCGAGCTGTGGGGCGCGGTCGCCCGCAACCTGGGGGTCAAGCTCCACCGTACTACGGCCTACCACCCCCAAGCAAACGGGTTGTGCGAGCGATTCCACCGCTCCATGAAGGCCGCGCTCATGGCCGGCCTTCAAGACGGCGGTTGGGCCGACCGGTTGCCGTGGGTCCTTTTGGGCCTCCGCACGGCCCCCAAGGAGGGCCTCCAGGCATCCACCGCCGAGCTTGTCTATGGCCAGGCGCTACGCGTCCCGGGCGAATTCGTGCCCGACGCTACCAGTCCCTGGTCCGCAGCTCACCAGCGCTCGGACCTCCAGGAGGCCGCCCGACGGTTTGCCCCCGTGCCAACATCCCACCATGGTGACCCCCAGTCCTACGTCCCCCCAGCACTTCGCACAGCGGAGTATGTTTTTGTGCGTCACGACGCACATCGGGGGCCACTCCGGCCGCCGTACGATGGGCCCTTCCGGGTGCTGCGACGGGACGACAAGTCGTTCGTCATCGACATCGGCGGCAGGTCGGACCGGATTGCGGTGGACCGCCTCAAGCCGGCGCACGTGGACGTCGACCACCCACCACGGGTGGCCCTTCCGCCGCGGCGAGGCCGCCCCCCGTCCACGGTGCCCCCCACTCGACCGCCCACCACCACACCGGACCCCCTCCCACGACCCGCCAGGGGTCGCTTCGGCCGGGTCATCAGGACCCCCCTCAAATTGACCCTGCCGGTGCAAGTCGATTCTGGGGGGACGTGTGTAGCGGCTACCGCTGGGTTTTCACAATCGCCTTGCACCTATCAAGGACGCGGAGCGATCACCATGCCGGGCTCGGCCAGGACGCCCGGGCAGGCCCGCGCTCAACTTGCCAGGCCTCGGTCGGGACGCCCGGGCATGCCCGGGCATGCCCGGGCAGGCTCGCCCTCAACTTGCCAGGCCGCAGCCAGGACGCTGGGCCACGCCCCCTCTCGCCTTTCCTGGGCAAACGCTCCGGGATAATATGTATATATATTGCTGCCCGATAAACGGGCTTTTCAGAGTGCCTGAGTGTTTGGTTTGATTAAAGCAACTCGGATGAATTCCAGCTTTTTGTCGCGTCCATTCTTCCGATCGACGTGGGAGCCCCAGCTCCTTCACCATCTTCCTTTAATTCCATCTGGGTCGACAACAATTTGTCCCACTTCATCCTTCAAGCAACTCACCCACATCACATCACACCTCTCTTTCGCTATCTGCTTTGCAATCCTGAATACTGCTTTCTGACCCTCTTCCGAATCCAAGCGTTCTCCGAACATTTTGCCTCCTGCGCCTTTGCTACCTCTTTCTTTGCAGCCTTCCTGGCTGCCTTATAACTTTCATGCTCTGCTGTTTCTGCTCCCGTACCCTTCGCCTTCTGCCACTCCTTGAACTTCTTCCTCTTCTCGTCAATCCTCTTTCCAACTTCATCATCCCACCACCATGTTTCCGAGTGCCTCGGTGGTCCTTTTGTCCATCCACATACCTCACCAACGGCTCCCAACAGACTAGCTTTCATTGACATCCAACCACTTTCAAGCTCAACCACATCATCCTCGACCCTACTCAGCCTCTCTTTTAATACCTCCCTTACTGTCACCTCTTTCAACCTCCACACCTTCATTCTCGGTTGGTACTTCACCCGCCGAGCTCTCCTCGCACCTTTCGCCCTTACGTCGCAGACAACCAAGTGGTGCTGTGAAGCAGCCTCCTCCCCCGGGATCACCTTTGTTTCCCGGAGGTGCCCCCTATCTCGCCTCCGCACCATCAGGTAGTCAACGGTTGTCGTCGACCCACCTGACGTGTATGTAACAAGCTTATTATCCTCTTTCTGGAACTGAGTATTACAAATCAACAAATCAGCTCCATCAGCAAACTCCAAAATCCTTTCACCTTCTCCATTTCTCACACCATATCCGTAACCCCCATGAACTCCGTCAAAACCATCCATACTCCTTCCCACATGTCCATTTAGGTCTCCTCCTACCACAACAGTTCCTCATCTTTCACGTTTTCCATCAGCTTCTCTATCGCACACCAGAACTTGTCCTTCTCTTCATCGCTCCGACCAACCTGCGGAGCATATCCCGAGATGACGTTCACCAAGAGCTTTCCAATCATCATTTTCACCATCATCAACCTATCACTCACTCTAGTCACACTCACCACACTGTCTACAAACTCCTCAGAAAACAGGACACCAACACCATTCACGCCCTCCGGGCACCCTTGCCACATAAACTTGTATTTCTGTCCCTGCCTACCCTTCACCATTCTCACACCACTTCCCTTCCATCTCATCTCTTGCACACAACATATGTCCACTCTTCTTCTGACCAATACTTCCACCACTTCTCCTGATCTCCCTGTCATTGTCCCTACATTCCATGTCCAAAACCTCAGAAACCGATCTCCACTTCGGGCTGTACCCTGCCCACATGTAGTTGTAATTGTCATGGTTCTCTTTTTTGAGGCAATGTTTTTATGGCCGGATGCCATTCCTGACGCCAACCCTCTTAGTCTCCTCTTACGACACGCAGGGATACGGCGTACCTATTCTTATCCAGGGTACACACTGGGATATCCAGGGTACACAATATACGTACACACACCATAAAATAAATAGTTATAACGAAAATACAAATGGGAACAATTACTTAACTTTGATTTCAAATCGCTCGCGACGCGGCAGACGATTAATTTATGAAAGATAAACACATAGAAACCTCCAAGGTGCACACTATAACTTCACACACCGAAAGATAAATACAGTTTCGACAAAATACAATTGTGAACAGACTTAACTTTGAAAACGTGGAGACCGTGTGGAGCTTCGAAAATCCCTGCCGCCGTCTCCAAGATCTCGCGAGATTTAACCTGTTTATATAAATATATCAAATCTCAAAAACTTGAAAATAACTTGTCATTGTACTTGTACCTCAAAAATAAAATGAAATGCAAATCCCGCAACAATCCTCGTTAATGAAACACGAATGATTGTATTGTGGTCACAACCTGCGAAACAATCCGGTATCCGGTGCATTGGGAAATGCGCATTTCATGCACTAAGAAAAATTAACTTATTAACACCTCTCGGCTCTCATCCATGTCACTCTCCCCGTGGTTATATCAGAACGAGCTGATTCGTTACATGGTCGCGGATGGTTAACCACAATATGAATATGGGACCATTCAAAAATAACGTAACGCTGTTTTTTTCCGAAGGCATTGCCATGTGTGCTGACCCACTTGATGAAACTTAACTAATAATTCTTATTCGACATGATTACAATTTTTGGGGCCCCTTGTCATGAATATCACTCGACCCAAACAAAACCAATGGAAATCTGACGCAAAAACAACCCCGGGCAGTCTTTGAAAGAGCAGAGGCCTACAGACCGGATGTCATAGGCCGAACAGAAAACCAAGATGGCGATTACATTATTTCGTCTGGGTGTCATGGTGGGTGAAGTCAAACGACAAATGTGCGTTGGGTCCGTCAGCTGTCCGACCAATGGGTGCACATTTCAACATTCGACCCCTAATAAGAACAGCAATGCGGAGCTCTTGTCGAGTCGACCTGCAACATGTCACAGGTAATAAACCAGCACAACACTGGATCTTTATCACCAATTCAGCACTCAAATTGAACGGTATCAAGATGTAGCATGTTCAAACCACCACTGCTTTCACTCTCACGTGAATGGTGAAACGAGTCGAGGGCTTCAGCTAATCAGACGAGTAGTCTCAGACACCAATTTGTAAGCACTCAATGGCTTCAATTGAGGGACCTGTTGGTATCTCAGCACACTAGACCTTGTGACTGCCAATGCAATCGAACGTGTCGTCGGTGTGGCACAACACCCAAGACAGGCGACCGTCACCACAGCTGCCTCGGAGTACACCTCACCCATTTACCTGAATCAGTCCATTGATCTGTTTCGCAGGTGAAGCATCACCCAAAATGATATTTATCTCAACGCAGTCAAATTGGTAATATGTAAGTTAAACCCTTCCTGTGCTCAATTTCAAGGAATCTTTGTCAAATCGGCCATTTCCAAACGGCACAGCTTGTGCACATTCTGCAATTTATATATTTAATAGTTTATTTCTTTACAGATACATCACATTCTTTTAAAAGAGGACCTTGTTCCACAAATCACGTCAACTTAAAAATAAATCATTTATTAGCGAGCGAGTGGCTGCTGGTTGCATCATTGCTGGGGGTGTGGTTGTGGCACTGACACAGTGCTTCTAGTGGGTTAGAGCAGAAATGTACGCAGGGTGCCGATGATCACTCGCCCACTCTTAATAAAGTGTGGGATATTTAACGTCTAACAACAGACGGGACACTGTTTAACATTCATCCGAGCGACAGCACGTGCATTGACGCCTGGTTCGGCCTGTTAAACACCAGGTTGACTGTTTAGCTGGGCCCGGATTTGAACCCAGGCTCAGAAGGAAGTCTGAAAACTAATGATACTTCATGTACTCCTATAAACTTCACTTTGAAGACGTTTTAAACAAACAGAAAAAAAAAATCCCAGAATTCCAAATCCCAGACTTTAACCAAAATCGAATCGGCTTGTTCCTGTCATCTAACCAACTCATTCAAGTTGTCACAACTCATCTCCAACTTTTTGAAATACGATGTTATATATCGTTTCTGGCCCGATCTCTCAATGGTGAAGAATCACTTTAATTATTGTATCTGGATCTTCATCAAAATCATCTTCAATTTTTCCTTTTCCCACACCAAAACCTGCCCCAGTTTTGTCGATAACATTGCAAGATATCCTGCTCACAGACAAACAGGGGTGAAAACGCAACCTCCGTCCACCTTCAGTGGTCGAGGTAACAATCAAAAAGAAGCAAATAAAGTTTATGGACAAAGAAAAATAACTTTGCTCAACTCAATATGTAAGACAAAGGAGTGTGAAAGTGAGCGTTTATTCTCCACCAACAAAGAACAAAGGAAAAGTGCTTCCAATCAATCATTCATTCATTCATTCTCTTCACTACGCAGCCGAGCATTTGGGTTGGTGAGTTTGATTGCAAGCTGTGCTGCCCTCTCGACAATAGTCTTGCGTTTCTGGGACGAGACGTCGTGAGCAATCTCTGCGCAGTGGGTCCTTCAGAACAAAAGCACGGGTGAGGGGAATGATGTTTGAAAGAGATTTCATTTTTAGATTTTGTATGCAAAGCACAAATGGGTACAACGATTCCCTTTCCCCTGTTTTCCCCCTTTATGTTGTGTCCTGATCTGTTCAGTGTCCTCGCTCTTCCATGAGCCGAGACCATGCATTAACAAAGAGAGAGACAAAAGAGAGAGAAAAGAGAGAGAAAAGATGTAATGAAGTTGAACCAAAGCCCACAACAACAACCTATCGAAACAGACTGATAGTTGGATTTGGTTCCTGCTCAGTGATCGAGGACACACAACCTGCAAAGTACGGAACGAGACAAAACTTACACACAAACAAACCAAAACTCTCAAGTCAATAAGTTTGCAAAATGATTCAATACAAAAACAACTTCCACACATGAATAACGTTGCAGGGAAAAATTAACATTTCCCACACTTATCCAGGGTGCCGGCAATATTTCTCCGACTCTTCGTGAAGGAAACCGGGAGATGTTTAAAAATCAACCACCTAATGCCAGCAGACGAGATGCCCAGTTTAACGAGATGCCCATCCAAGGGAGGGCACACACATTGACGCCCAACCATAATGTTAATATTTTTTCTTATCCATTTGTAACATTTAACCAACTTCAAGCCACTGGTCGTTACATTTTACTTCCAGTTTTACTAGAAGTCCCTTTTGTATGCAGTGCATGGCTGTGGATAGCATAATTTGCTGAGGGTGCAGCTGTGCCGCTGATGCAGTGCCCACTGTAGATAAGAGCTGGGATTTGGCCAAGGCGCTGGCGGTAGCTAGCTCACCTACTCTTTGTGAAAGCGTCGTGGGATTTTTTTTCTTTTCTTCTTACGAGTGGTTCAACTTTTCCAAGGAATGACAAATTTACAAAGGATGCCCAATCTGAAGCTGCCTTTGGAGGTCGCATTGGCACCATGGGCAGCCCATTAAAAGTCCTGGATGGTTGTGAGCTCTACAATTTTAAGAGACTGAACCTCTTCCAGTGGTTGAATGTGGAGATGGATAAGAGAGGTCATTGGACGATACTTCTGGAGCGACAGGATAAATGTGAAATTTGCTTGTAATTAAAAAAAATTCATTTGTTGCATTTGTCAGACCACCATTCAATAATTTCCAGATTAAATCAACAAAATCTTCCCCAATCCTGTCGAGGGGCACTCCAGCTTCCACTAGGAGAGAAGAGGAAAGGATTCCATTGGTGACATGTCGCCTGCGCGAGTTGAGGACGTCAGAAGGCTAAGGTATGAAGATGGAATTGCATGCCACAGGCAGTGAACTTGGCAAGCAGAGGAGGATGCCAGATTGTAATAAATGCCGATATATGTCCTGACCTCTTGTTTGACATTCCAGGTCTCTGGCTATTGCCGGGAGAGAAGTAGCAGCATGTCCCGAGTTGAATAACCATGATGGATTCCAGCACTCTAAGGTCTGTGATTCCTTGTTACCAAGATGTCCAGGAAGGCCAGAGATCCAGACTGTTCCGCAAATGTGAACTTCACTTGGTGTCAGAAAAACAATCAATGCTGCTGTGCATTGTATTCATGACAACACTCGGAGATGACAAACAGGTCAACCAAGAATCAAAACAGCATTGGGGCTGCACATCTAAATTGGAAAGGGTTTCCATGACCATGTTGGCCACCACTGCCAACAACAAAGGGAGATTATGGAGCCAAAGGTTATTTTTCCTCTAACGCCAAAATAGGTGGAATTTAGAAAAAAGCCTCAGTAGATCACAGATATATCACTAGCATCGAGAGAAGATGGTCCACATTCCCATTAGTCCTCTCCCATCAAACGTCACCTGGTTCCTTCCACACCCAATTCTGTGCACAACATCACAAAGAGAAACACTACCATCAAATGAGATCAGTCTCAGCATGTCCAACTGTGATCAGTCTTAATCGCTCAACAAATTCTGTGACATTTCGGACAGACTGGTCTCATAAAATGGCAGATCTACCTGATAAGAGATTAAAGATGTCACAGGATGTGGTCAAAATAAATATACGGGGGAACAGGGAGCAGAATAAACAACACATTTGTATTCGTTTGTGCACAATACAGATTATATTCACAACGTCCAACCTGCAATATTTATTTAAACACCATTAAGGAACCATTTAAAGGTAAGCAGGTGATACTGCAGCAGAGTTACGGTCAAGGTGGAAGAAAACAAATAAAGGAGGGAGAGGAAGGTTCGCGTCGTTGGGAAGAGTGTGGTATAAATTTGTACCATAAACAAGATGTCACAGGCTTTCTTCCATTTATCCCTACTAAAACTGAGGAACAATGGAATGGGTCGCACTGTATCGATTTTCCTCTCGATAATCCAACAAACCACTGAGCACAAGGAAGCACAGCAGTTACATTTGAGAGGTTCTGGCAGCACAGAAATCATGGAAATTTGAAATAACAATCAGGTGCACAGAACAACAAATGGATACTCGCTCACCTGTTGCTCATCATGAGGACCTCAAGTTCACGCACGTTGTGGATGAGAAGCTTGTGGAATCCGGATGGCAGCATGAACTTGGTCTTCTTGTTGCTTCCGTAACCAATTTTTGGCATGCGGCACTGTCCCTTGAACCTCCGACGAACACGATTGTCAATTCCCTTCGGTTTGCGCCAGTTTGGCTATGAAAGTGGGGGGTGATGTGGGTTAAAAAGTGGGGATAGCATGGGTTACAAAGTGGGGATAGCATGGGTTACAAAGTGGGGGTAGCATGGTAAGAAACTGGGGGTAGCGTGGTAAGAAAGTGGGGGTAGCGTGGTAAGAAAGTGGGGGTAGCGTGGTAAGAAAGTGGGGGTAGCGTGGTAAGAAAGTGGGGATAGCGTGGTAAGAAAGTGGGGGTAGTGTGGTAAGAAAGTGGGAGCAGCGTGGGTAAGAAAGTGGGAGCAGCGTGGGTAAGAAAGTGGGAGCAGCGTGGGTAAGAAAGTGGGAGCAGTGTGGGTAAGACAGTGGGGGTGGGGTAAGCGTGGTAAGAAAGCGGGGGAGGTAAGAAAGTGGGAGCAGCGTGGGTAAGAAAGTGATAGCAGCGTGGGTAAGAAAGTGGTAGCAGCGTGGGTAAGAAAGTGGGAGCAGCGTGGATAAGAAAGTGGGAGCAGCGTGGACAAGAAAGTGGGAGCAGCGTGGGTAAGAAAGTGGGAGCAGAGTGGATAAGAAAGTGGGAGCAGCATGGATAAGAAAGTGGGAGCAGCGTGGGTAAGAAAGTGGGAGCAGCGTGGGTAAGAAAGTGGGAGCAGCGTGGGTAAGAAAGTGGGAGCAGCGTGGGTAAGAAAGTGGGAGCAGCGTGGGTAAGAAAGTGGGAGCAGTGTGGGTAAGAAAGTGGGAGCAGCGTGGGTAAGAAAGTGGGAGCAGCGTGGGTAAGACAGTGGGGGGTGGGGTAAGCGTGGTAAGAAAGCGGAGAAGGTAAGAAAGTGGGAGCAGCATAGGTAAGAACGTGGGAGCAGCGTGGATAAGAAAGTGGGAGCAGCGTGGATAAGAAAGTGGGAGCAGCGTGGGTAAGAAAGTGGGAGCAGCGTGGGTAAGAAAGTGGGAGCAGCGTGGGTAAGAAAGTGGGAGCAGCATGGGTAAGAAAGTGGGAGCAGCGTGGATAAGAAAGTGGGAGCAGCGTGGGTAAGACAGTGGGGGGTGGGGTAAGCGTGGTAAGAAAGCGGGGAAGGTAAGAAAGTGGGAGCAGCATAGGTAAGAACGTGGGAGCAGCGTGGATAAGAAAGTGGGAGCAGCGTGGATAAGAAAGTGGGAGCAGCGTGGGTAAGAAAGTGGGAGCAGCGTGGGTAAGAAAGTGGGAGCAGCATGGGTAAGAAAGTGGGAGCAGCGTGGATAAGAAAGTGGGAGCAGCGTGGGTAAGACAGTGGGGGGTGGGGTAAGCGTGGTAAGAAAGCGGGGGAGGTAAGAAAGTGGGAGCAGCGTGGGTAAGAAAGTGATAGCAGCGTGGGTAAGAAAGTGGGAGCAGCGTGGGTAAGAAAGTGATAGCAGCGTGGGTAAGAAAGTGATAGCAGCGTGGGTAAGAAAGTGGTAGCAGCGTGGGTAAGAAAGTGGGAGCAGCGTGGATAAGAAAGGGGGAGCAGCGTGGACAAGAAAGTGGGAGCAGCGTGGGTAAGAAAGTGGGAGCAGCGTGGATAAGAAAGTGGGAGCAGCGTGGATAAGAAAGTGGGAGCAGCGTGGGTAAGAAAGTGGGAGCAGCGTGGGTAAGAAAGTGGGAGCAGCGTGGGTAAGAAAGTGGGAGCAGCGTGGGTAAGAAAGTGGGAGCTGCGTGGGTAAGAAACTGGGAGCAGTGTGGATAAGACAGTGGGGGTGGGGTAAGCGTGGTAAGAAAGCGGGGGAGGTAAGAAAGTGGGAGCAGCATAGGTAAGAACGTGGGAGCAGCGTGGATAAGAAAGTGGGAGCAGCGTGGATAAGAAAGTGGGAGCAGCGTGGGTAAGAAAGTGGGAGCAGCATGGGTAAGAAAGTGGGAGCAGCGTGGGTAAGAAAGTGGGAGCAGCGTGGGTAAGAAAGTGGGAGCAGCGTGGGTAAGACAGTGGGGGGTGGGGTAAGCGTGGTAAGAAAGCAGGGGAGGTAAGAAAGTGGGAGCAGCATAGGTAAGAACGTGGGGGCAGTGTGGGTAAGAAAGTGAGGGGGAGTCGGGTAGCATGTTAAGAAAGTGACAGGGGAGGGGGAGGGGGGTAGCGTTGTAAGAAGGTGGAGGGGGGGGGGGGAGGGTAGCATTGTAAGAAATGGGGGGAGGGGGGTAGCGTGGTAAGTGGGAGCAGCGTGGGGAGGGGGGTACCGTGGTAAGTGGGAGCAGCGTGGGTAAGAAAGTGGGAGCAGCGTGGGTAAGAAAGTGGGAGCAGCGTGGGTAAGAAAGTGGGAGCAGCGTGGGTAAGAAAGTGGGAGCAGCGTGGGTAAGAAAGTGGGAGCAGCGTGGGTAAGAAAGTGGGAGCAGCGTGGGTAAGAAAGTGGGAGCAGCGTGGGTAAGAAAGTGGGAGCAGCGTGGGTAAGAAAGTGGGAGCAGCGTGGGTAAGAAAGTGGGAGCAGCGTGGGTAAGAAAGTGGGAGCAGCGTGGGTAAGAAAGTGGGAGCAGCGTGGGTAAGAAAGTGGGAGCAGCGTGGGTAAGAAAGTGGGAGCAGCGTGGGTAAGAAAGTGGGAGCAGCGTGGGTAAGAAAGTGGGAGCAGCGTGGGTAAGAAAGTGGGAGCAGTGTGGGTAAGACAGTGGGGGTGGGGTAAGCGTGGTAAGAAAGCGGGGGAGGTAAGAAAGTGGGAGCAGCATGGGTAAGAAAGTGGGAGCAGCATGGGTAAGACAGTGGGAGCAGCATGGGTAAGAAAGTGGGAGCAGCGTGGGTAAGAAAGTGGGAGCAGCGTGGGTAAGAAAGTGGGAGCAGCATGGGTAAGAAAGTGGAAGCAGCGTGGGTAAGAAAGTGGAAGCAGCGTGGGTAAGAAAGTGGGAGCAGCGTGGGTAAGACAGTGGGGGGTGGGGTAAGCGTGGTAAGAAAGCGGGGGAGGTAAGAAAGTGGGAGCAGCGTGGGTAAGAAAGTGATAGCAGCGTGGGTAAGAAAGTGGGAGCAGCGTGGGTAAGAAAGTGGGAGCAGCGTGGGTAAGAAAGTGGAAGCAGCGTGGGTAAGAAAGTGGGAGCAGCGTGGATAAGAAAGTGGGAGCAGCGTGGACAAGAAAGTGGGAGCAGCGTGGGTAAGAAAGTGGGAGCAGAGTGGATAAGAAAGTGGGAGCAGCATGGATAAGAAAGTGGGAGCAGCGTGGATAAGAAAGTGGGAGCAGCGTGGGTAAGAAAGTGGGAGCTGCGTGGGTAAGAAACTGGGAGCAGTGTGGGTAAGACAGTGGGGGTGGGGTAAGCGTGGTAAGAAAGCGGGGGAGGTAAGAAAGTGGGAGCAGCATAGGTAAGAACGTGGGAGCAGCGTGGATAAGAAAGTGGGAGCAGCGTGGATAAGAAAGTGGGAGCAGCGTGGATAAGAAAGTGGGAGCAGCGTGGGTAAGAAAGTGGGAGCAGCATGGGTAAGAAAGTGGGAGCAGCATGGGTAAGAAAGTGGGAGCAGCGTGGGTAAGAAAGTGGGAGCAGCGTGGGTAAGACAGTGGGGGGTGGGGTAAGCGTGGTAAGAAAGCAGGGGAGGTAAGAAAGTGGGAGCAGCATAGGTAAGAACGTGGGGGCAGTGTGGGTAAGAAAGTGAGGGGGAGTCGGGTAGCATGTTAAGAAAGTGACAGGGGAGGGGGAGGGGGGTAGCGTTGTAAGAAGGTGGGGGGGGGGGGGGGGAGGGTAGCATTGTAAGAAAGGGGGGGAGGGGGGTAGCGTGGTAAGTGGGAGCAGCGTGGGGAGGGGGGGTACCGTGGTAAGTGGGAGCAGTGTGGGTAAGAAAGTGGGAGCAGCGTGGATAAGAAAGTGGGAGCAGCGTGGGTAAGAAAGTGGGAGCAGCGTGGGTAAGAAAGTGGGAGCAGCGTGGGTAAGAAAGTGGGAGCAGCGTGGGTAAGAAAGTGGGAGCAGCGTGGATAAGAAAGTGGGAGCAGCGTGGATAAGAAAGTGGGAGCAGCGTGGATAAGAAAGTGGGAGCAGCGTGGGTAAGAAAGTGGGAGCAGCGTGGGTAAGAAAGTGGGAGCAGCGTGGGTAAGAAAGTGGGAGCAGCATGGGTAAGAAAGTGGGAGCAGCGTGGGTAAGAAAGTGGGAGCAGCGTGGGTAAGACAGTGGGGGGTGGGGTAAGCGTGGTAAGAAAGCGGTGGAGGTAAGAAAGTGGGAGCAACATAGGTAAGAACGTGGGGGCAGTGTGGGTAAGAAAGTGAGGGGGAGTCGGGTAGCGTGGTAAGAAAGGGGGGGAGGGGGGTAGCGTGGTAAGTGGGAGCAGCGTGGGTAAGAAAGTGGGAGCAGCGTGGGTAAGAAAGTGGGAGCAGCGTGGATAAGAAAGTGGGAGCAGCGTGGATAAGAAAGTGGGAGCAGCGTGGGTAAGAAAGTGGGAGCAGCATGGGTAAGAAAGTGGGAGCAGCATGGGTAAGACAGTGGGAGCAGCATGGGTAAGACAGTGGGAGCAGCATGGGTAAGACAGTGGGAGCAGCATGGGTAAGACAGTGGGAGCAGCATGGGTAAGACAGTGGGGGGTGGGGTAAGCGTGGTAAGAAAGCGTGGGGGGGGGGGGGGGGTGGCGTGGTAAGAAAGTGGGGTTCGTGTGGATAAGAAAGTGAGGGCAGCGTGGGTAAGAAAATCAAAATGGGGGCAGTGTGGGTAATAAAGGGGAGGGGGGCAGCATGTTAAGAAAGTGACAGGGGAGGGGGGGGGGTAGCGTTGTAAGAAAGTGGGGGTCGTGTACATCACAACGTTGTAATTTCACGAATATTTGTAGTTATTTAGGTGCACGTTTATATAATCATCGTTTCAAAGCAATGTTGCAAACCAAGACCAAGTTTCACCTTCACTCTATCATAGCGGTCCGAGTGGTGGCGAACGAACTTCTTCAGGCGCTTCTTGACGATCTTCGGTTTCCGGAGAGGCCTTAGGGCCGGCATGATGGCTGCTTGCAGGAGAAAGCAGTAAATGAGAAACAATATAAATTAAAACATTTTCAAACACTTCGTCAGATTGTCATATCCAACCATGTTTTCATGTCATTGTCAAATGAGATTTTTAGTGACAGACAGAAGGCCGACGTTAAATCTGTTATGTAACATTTCAAACCCGCATGGATAAACATTTAGCAATGTACAAACCGAAAACGCTGCCAACAACAACATGAGAGGAAAAACTAAAATGGATGGCATTCAATTGCAACGATTGCAGGAGATTCCGATCCACGAGTCAAAGAAGCACCTACCTTGGAAAAGTCAAAATGGTGGAAAAGGCTTAACGATATTACTTCCGGTTTATTCAAAAAAATATTTCAACTCTCGCGGACTTTTCTATTCCACCGAAAGTATTATAACGATATGTTGAAACTAATTGCAAACCAATAGGGTATTGAGAATTTTTTTTCACTTTAACCATGATTGTATGTCCTGTGTATAAACCTCAACGGTCCCATCGTGGTACGTCCGTGGCGCGCCGTGATTACGTCATACGTTTCAGTATCTCGTGACTCGTGAGTTCCTTCCTCGGTTGTTGTTTTTTTAAAATAAGGTAATGCCCATTCGGTCTTGTGTTAGCAACTCTAGAACTTTATTAGACATGCTCTGGAGGCATATCCCCAAAAGTGGCCTAGAAAAGGTGGTAGGGGTACACATGTTACAAGCTGGCAACAATGTTTTTCTGAAAGCCCAGACCTCTAGGAACCCAAAAAGTCTTGTTGCCAGCTTGGGAAATGGTTTGGACCAGATTTGTGGCCATTTTTCAAAATGGCCGCCTACATTTTTGGTGTTTTCTAATATTTGAGCTCTAGAACTTATATCTGGCTGTCTTAAAGGTCTCTAGGGTTATGACCTTATAACATATAGTCATACAACAATCCTCACCCAAATTGGGGTGCATGGCATATCTATAAGTGGTTTTATTGAAGCAAAAAGGCAAAAATATGCCTGAAAAACGCCTTCATTTTGATTTTTCCAAATCACTAAATTGCATACTGTGAAGTTGTTCTTTGGTCAATTTCTTTCAAAATAGTTTTAAAATTTGCCCAGATCCCTCCTCTTCATTAGCAAATCTTCAGGAATATACCCAAGTTCTCAGAAAATATGTTTTATGCATGATCAGCTACCCCTACCCCCTAAATCACAAAACGTGCCAATTTTCAATATTTCCAGATTCCAACCAATATCATTGTTGTATGACTTTTTCTCATCATGATAGGTCCAAATTAACTTACTCTATGTGATTAGGTGTTAATAAAAATTGAATTTCACACTTTAGTGAAAATCCAAGATGGCTGCCAAATGGCCATAGAATATTTGGTGGCGCGAGACCATAAGACTGCAATTTCATTCAGAGGCACTTCTAAAATGTTCCATTTATACTAAATATATGAGGCACTACTATTCTATAGGTCACATGTATGTGAAAGAGTCTTGATGAGTTGAAGATGTATTATTTTAGAGGGGGACTTTATGTAAAATTTATGTTTTATAACATTTGAATTTCAGGAAAGTAGTGTGGATTTGGAAGTGCCTTGTTTGCGGAGTATATTAGTTCCAACATAGCTGACAAACAAGGCACTTACATAAATGAAGACATAGAAGATTGTAAAATATAAGCTATATTATTTAATGTAAAACAAAAATAAACATACATAACTTGTATACATAATGCAAACATTATTATGTTACACTGATCCAAACAATACAAACGTCAATGCAATGCTTGCACCTTTAAACTAAACAAATATTTGGCACTGAATTAACAAAGTCATACCCAACAAGCTAATCTGGCTATTCATACATAAGTGACAGAATGTGGGATACAGTCATATCATAGACTAGTAATACATTGGTGGAACAGAGCTGAAGCAAGACTAGTTACATTACGTCAAATACAGCCAGCATAGTAACAATATGACATTATGGAATATACTCAAGTTTCCATGCATGTCGTCTAATCACTATCAGAGTCATTGAGGGGGTTCCTGCACAAGTCTGCACATTTGCATGCCAATGTGCACCGCAATCCATTTTTCCTACAGTTGCACCTGCCAGTTAGACATGGACGGGCCTTTGAGGTACATGCACACGTCGCAATTTTGACACATTCTGCTGTGAGCCCTTCCTTGGTCATGAGACGGGGCATCCCATCAGTATTGGCTAGAGCTAAAGGTACATGGCAAAGTTCTTGTGTGAGAAGTGAATCTATGTCAATATCTCTGCCTGCCTCCATGACAACAATCAGTCGTTGAAACAGATCGCGATCTGCTTTGACAATAGCAGTACCCTTTTTCTTCTTGTCCTTGGACACCTCAACAGCAAACATGGATGCAAATGTCTTCAACTTTTGTTTTGGGATGCTTGTGTGTAGGCTGGTCTTTTTCTCAATGAAACGCTCAGTCACAAAGGTACGGGCCACTTGATGTCCAACCTTCTCCGCACATAGCAGGTCCTTTTTAATTGCGGCATTTGCAATATCCCCAGTAGTGAGACATACAAGTTCCTCAGACTCTTTGTTGAAGACCTCAAATCTCTGAAACATCGACATCAGGCTTTGGACATCAGATTCATCCCTCAGCATCCTTGCTTTTCCAGATTCCTTGTGCACAGACTGGTCATCATTATTATCTTCTGTTACTCCGAGCATGTCCCTAGTTTCATCGGCAATCCTAGCTCTATCGATGTAGGTCAGTCCCCACCGATTTAGGGCAGTTTCAGAGCGTGTGATACCAATGACTCCTCCAGCGATTTTGCCCATCTTGTTGACATGCTCCAGTCCTTGATCATCAGGTACTTGGTTGAACTTTTGTGTGCTTTCCTTCACTCCGAAGTCCCCTTCATTGAAACCTGCCAACACCTCAGGCGCAGTGTGCCCCAGCTGATTCATATCTGCCAGGAACACACTGCCCCATCGCAGGTAGTTTGGCCGGTCGAAGGCTCCGAACCAGTGGAGCATCTCGCGAAAAGTGGTCAGGAACAATTCCCACTTGGCATCTCTGATGGCACGGGTGAACCTCAGGAGGATGCTCACAAGATGCATGTATTGCCGCCAATATACAAATGTGGCATTTGCCTCGTGTTCCCTGTCCATGTCTTCTATTAGGGCACTGACCTGGTAGGCCTTGGGCACCAGACGCCTCAGAGCACTGTAGATGGCCTCATCGTCTGCCTGCTGGAAAGCTCTCGAAAGGTCCTCTGATACCTGATTGATTTCTGCATCAATCTGTACTTCATTTTCATTCAGCCAATGTAGGATCTTCTGCCACAGAATTCGCCATAATGCCTCAAACACAAGCTTGTGGGCACGGATTGTGCGGTTCCATTGTTTCCCGTTGAGGATGTTCTGTGCAGTGTTCTCGCCATACACACCACTTTCTACCAGAATGTCCTTCAAGCCGGAATCTGCCATGTACTGTCCAATAACCTTGGTGAAATTCATTTGAATATGGAAACCACCAAGCATCACCACTAGGTTTTTGCATTTGTCTGGTTTGGCCCACTGCAACATCTTGGCTTTACAGTACAGTTGCTCATCAAAGGTAAGTACTGTATACGTTTGCCCTAGTGCAGCAGTCATCCTTTGGCAGTTTTGAATCACTGTCCAGATGGTGTCAAACTCATGTGCAGGCTCATTGATTATCGGCATAGGCCCTACTGTAGTCTTTGCTGGATTCACATCAGACACACGCTGGTTAAATGCTGTCCAGCCTGGAACATGCTGGTCCTCGGTGTGAGACTGACGTGCAAGGAGCCATGACACATCTATGGCCATAGCCTCAGAGATAACCTGGGCATCCGATTCCATATACCAATCAGCTTTCACAGCTACTGGAAATGTTGCTTCGGGTTTCTGGGTGCCCATGCCTGAAGGTTGAATCTCATTGAAATGCTCTGGCACAGTTACAGATCTGCTACTGCTTGACTTGACATCAGGTGCAATGGTCTTTTCGCCAGGTATGCTTCTTCGAAAGGCAGCAGACTGTGAGGCATGAAAGGAGCCTTGACCGTCAAGGGTCTCCTCTATGATGTCAATGTTATCATTAGCATATCTGATGTATCCTTGGTAGGTAGCTTGTGCAAAATTCAGGGGTATTATTGTGTTGTTTTGCTCAACATATCTGGCCAAGACAGAGTTTGCAAGGGCAGTGTCAGCTCTTCTTACAGTTTCATAACTAACACCATGTCCTGCAGCATGCATTAGTTGCACCAAGTCCTTGGACCTTGTTGCTTGGTGAACAGTGAGAGCTAGCCCTAGTTGCTTTGGTGTCTGCTTTCTGCCACCAGATGCCAAACATACTATGTCCTGTGCTATGCTCAAAATCCTTTTGCTTTCTCCATCATCATCACCTTCGGAGGTCCCTTCAGAATCTTCAAATATGCTGTCACAATCACACAGCAGGCGTAGGAAAATGTAAAGGCTTTCAGGAACCACCTTCTGTGCACTTTCAGTATTGATGTCTCCAATATCTGAGTGTCCTGGCATTGTCTTGATGTCATTTCTCATTTTGACTGCCACTCTGTAAAGCCAACTCAAGAGTTCCTTGTCCTTTGTTTCGGCTGAGAAAGATGGAATGTGCTGGGAGGTTTCATCAGAATCTTGTATCTCACTTTGTTCTAGCTCATCTGCCATCTCTGCTAAGTTCTGAACAACAATACCTGTTTGAATTAGTGGGAAGACTAGAAGTGAATCCTGTTGATTCATGGACTGTACAAAATCTGCCCTATCTCCTAATACCCTTTTGACTTTGTTCTTGAATGCTTTGTAACTCTGTCGGTCACATTGCTCCACACAGACACTGAAGTCTCTTCTCATCATGTAACAGTATTGGTGCCAGATGGTTTTCATGGTATAGATGTCTCCTCCAGACAGCCCAGCATCCACCTCCTCGATCATTTTGTTGAAACAAACATCTGGTGGATATTCTGGGCCTTCTTCTACCACAGTTGACTCAGACTTCCTCCTGAAGGTTACATAACAAGGAAGGTGGTACTTCCCTTCAGCAGCTATTAGGTCACTTATTCCTGCCAACCGGCATCTCATAATCTTGTTCTTTTGAGCATCATTTAGTATTCTGTCTGAGGTCTCTAAAGTGGCTACATTCCTCAATTGCTTTCCTGCCTTATCCTCCTGACAGAAAATACATTTGTCCCAGGACACTGAAGCAACTGATGCTCTAGAAGAGGGGCGAATGCATGTAGATGGTTGGTCACACGAGTCCTTTGCTTCCTTTTCATGCCGATTTTTCAGTCTCTCAATATGGTTGGCATGTGTAAACTTTGAATAACAGCCCCTGTGCCATACTATGTGTTCTTTTTCATCATCAAGGTCAATACTCTGTATTCTGTCAAGTGTTGAGATGTACTCATGGTCATGGTATTTCTGTCTCGTAATCACACAGTCTTTAAAGCGTTCGAGACCAACATCTGTGGGCTTGGTTGTCTTTTCATTTTTTCTGTTGCCTTGGCAAATGAAGCATGTGCTCCAGTCGATGTCCAGTGCAACTGATTCTCTCTTCCGTCTCCCGCCTATCACAGCTACAGGTTCCATCTTCATTCATATCTGGAAAGAGACAAAGACTATGTCTACCACAACACTGAAAGCTATTTACAGCACATGCAACAAGCAATATGTTATAGTACATTGTTAACACAACAATTATGTTAAAATGATGATTCGGGCAGGACCTGAGGAAGGATACAAAGGAAAGCATCATTATTGCAATATATTATGTCTCAAAAATGTGTTGGTATCAAATGGTAGACTGCATTACCTTAACTTAACGTCATAATGTGAAATATTATATTTTATTGGCCATTTGGCAGCCATCTTGGATTTTCACTAAAGTGTGAAATTCAATTTTTATTAACACCTAATCACATAGAGTAAGTTAATTTGGACCTATCATGATGAGAAAAAGTCATACAACAATGATATTGGTTGGAATCTGGAAATATTGAAAATTGGCACGTTTTGTGATTTAGGGGGTAGGGGTAGCTGATCATGCATAAAACATGTTTTCTGAGAACTTGGGTATATTCCTGAAGATTTGCTAATGAAGAGGAGGGATCTGGGCAAATTTTAAAACTATTTTGAAAGAAATTGACCAAAGAACAACTTCACAGTATGCAATTTAGTGATTTGGAAAAATCAAAATGAAGGCGTTTTTCAGGCATATTTTTGCCTTTTTGCTTCAATAAAACCACTTATAGATATGCCATGCACCCCAATTTGGGTGAGGATTGTTGTATGACTATATGTTATAAGGTCATAACCCTAGAGACCTTTAAGACAGCCAGATATAAGTTCTAGAGCTCAAATATTAGAAAACACCAAAAATGAAGGCGGCCATTTTGAAAAATGGCCACAAATCTGGTCCAAACCATTTCCCAAGCTGGCAACAAGACTTTTTGGGTTCCTAGAGGTCTGGGCTTTCAGAAAAACATTGTTGCCAGCTTGTAACATGAGTGTACCCCTACTGTCACATTTCCTGGAAGTGCCTCCAGACTAACACTATACTTTAACATTGCCTTAAAAGCTGCAGAAAATATCACTGGGATATAAAACGTAAACTGCTCAGCCTGTCGGAAGTATGCGCACTGAGCCCATTAAATAGAGGAACTACCCGCCGATGAGAGTGCGTTTGCTGATGAGGCCACGCGGCCGCCATATTGGGACTCCCTACCGACAGAAAGTTCCACAGGAAACAACGGCTTGTTCTCACCAAACCAACTCATCCACCAAGTTTTGTCACAACTCTTCCACAAGTGTTTGAAATATTATGCTGCATATAATTTCTGGCCCTATCTCTCAATGATGAAGAACCGCATGCATTGAATAAATGTGCTGGTCCGACTTGGGTGTTGTGGCGGACACAAGGGACAAGAATTCAGCGCACCAGCAGGTGGCGCGAACGTCCAGGCGGGGAACTGTAATGCATGCACCGCCTATCGACCGATCGGCCACGCCCGGGGACTAGGCGTGGCCTCGGGATATAGATGCGGGCTCTCAGCTCGAGCCTGCCCAGTGCTGAAGTACGAGCTTTGAATAAAGACTCTTTGTTATACCAACGCGTTGTGGCCTACCTCTCTGGCAATCGAGTCGTGTATGCGCAGCACCACAGTGTCTTACTTTTCACCCCTCAATCCAATGGATACTGTTGTGGATATGAGAATTGCTTTTTTATTGTTGTGTAAATTGTTGTAAAAATATCGCCCTCCTTCCTCCAGTTGTGTATAAAGGTCAAAGTGCGTCCCGTAATTAGGTCATAAACAATCACGTTAGCCAATCATAGATTTCCTCCTTGTTGACAGTTATTTCCTTATTCTGTGTCGGTTAAGGCTCTGTTCCCACTAGTTGACATTCTCCATTGCACCAAGTGAAATAAGGTAGATCCCCATTCATTTTCATTCCCAAAGCCCCATTCCTAAAGCCTTTCCTGCCAACTGCATTCGCCGCAGCTGCTGGGCGGTTTTCACCGCGACTCCCTTAGCCACGAGGTAGGCTTGGAGAAGAAGGGGGAGGAGCCGCCGAATCCAGGGCGTTGGCCGCCCCTCGTCATCAAGGGCGGAGCCAGAGAGCCCATGCCGACCAATCAGGGCCGAGGCGAGCTCACCGATGGGCGTGTTCTAGAGGCCGGCGGCTTGATCGCCCGCGGCATTATAAAAAGCGCGCGCGGAAGCCTTTGAAGAGAGAGTCCGAGATACAGCATAAGTGTGAAGTGTGCCAAGTGCGAAGTGCCAAGTAGAACAAGTGCCAAGTGTGCAGTGCCAAGTGTGAAAGAACAAGTGTGAAGTGCGAAGTGCCAAGTGCGAAGTGCCAAGTGAGGAGCGCAAAGAGAGAGTTGCACAGAGGTGCCAAGAAAGAGTTCTAAGGAGCAGCTTTGGAGAACACACGGTGCACCGGAGGAGCTTCGCCGTGCAGTTTGGAACCGCGGTGGTTTGGCGATCCCAGCTCGAGTATTGACGGCGGCTGTCCGCTTCCAGCCCGACCGATCCCCGCTGAACCTTCCTCTCCCGCCAAGCTATTCCTCCTTCCGATCATTCCTGCCTGCAAATTCCCATTCGTGTGAGTCCGTCTTTGTTTGTCTTGTCCTTGGGTTTCTAAGTAAGACTGCATAGGTAAGCTAGAATTTTCACTGTGTCTCCTTGATTTCTTCTGTAAATTATTTTATTATCCTTCCTTCTCCTTGGTTTCTTTTGGTTGTAAATAGCAAATAAATTATATTCGTATTCCCTACTTCTGTCTTCCTCTTCTTCACATCCGTGTCGCCTTTGTCTTTTCCCCATTGAATATCTGTGGCACGATTTGGCCCACGTTTAAGGAATCGGGTCTTAGTCATTGTTAATAGTTCGGGCCGCGGCCGCCATCCACTCGGCAAATCAACACCTTATCCGCGGTCCATAACAATACATTAAGTCACAGTTGATGACTAGATTGACACATTGCTCATTATTTTGGCATTGTCCGTGGAGATTCTATCAGAGTACCAGCCAGATGAGGACTGGGAAGATTTTGCAGATCGCTTGGAACAATGATGACGGTGTGAGTGGTCACTTTTGACAAACCTCCCCCCTTCGTTGGTGTCCTCGCGTGGCATTGTGTATTGTGCGATGGCTGTATACGCCAATGTGGGACCCACAACATCGACTGCAAACATCTCAGATATAAACTTGTCTTCGCGGAGATTGACGTTGGCAGGTTTTCCTTTTTTGCCTCCACTGTCTGTATCTCGCTGACACATTTAAAAGCAAGTCTCCTCCATTTAAAGTGGTCCAGGCCTTTGTGGCAAATGTTTTGCCGATCTGACCTGTTTGTGGCCTGATGTTTCCAGGTGACAACTGGAATGGTACAAGACTTGAGAGTAGGATGAAAGACGTCATTATAGTTAGTGCTTCCTATTTACCAAATTTAAGTTGACCGCAGAAAAGCGCTGAGGTGTCCTGACCAGCAAAGCTGGGCTTGCCTCAGGAAATACTCAATTCCTTGGATACGACAGCGGTCTAGGATTGAAGTGTTAGGTATTCCGTCTCGCCAGGTGATGCCAACTATCTTACGAAGGCATCGCGTATGGAATTGATCGAGGTTTTTGATATGGGGATGACAGGGTGTCCAAGATTCACATTCATACAGGAGTGTCAATGAAACGACGGCACGACAGACACAGATTTTAGTGTCCAGGTGAATGCCACGTTCATGCCAGAGATGGTGTGTCAACTTTCCAAAGGACATACATGCTTTACTAAGTCTTGGTGTGACTTTGTCATGAATCATTGCATTTTGAGAGAGGACACCTCTAAGGTAGCAGAACTTATCTACAACTTTGAGGGGTGTGTCATCGATGGTAATGGATGGGACGGTATACGCATCTTCTGTTCTCGGCTGAAGCATAGCCTTGGTCTTCTTGAGGCTAATAAAGAAGACCGAGGCTGTGCTTCACTATGTCTCTCACACTAATCACACTCTCATTACGTCACTCCGAAAGACCGTGTGGAAAACCCTCCCATCTACTTTCTCAACAATCCTCTCGAAGAAGTTCTGTCACTCAAGCTTTTGAGTCTCACTATATGCCATGATCTTTCCTGGGAAAACCACATTTCAAATGTGGCCTCCAAAGCCAGTCGCTGACTGGGCATCCTCCGCCGTGCGAAGTCTTTCCTTGGCACACCTGAGCTCCTCACCACATACAAGGCTTTCATCCGCAGCTCAATGGAATGCTGTTCCCCCCTCTGGGCTGGTGCTCCTGCCTCACACATGGCTCAGCCTCACGCTGCAGAAACCAAAAGTTTTAGGATCATTGGAATCTCCCGCTATGAAGATGATTCTGATGGACTTTCACTCAGTCACCGCATGCAGGTAGGTGGTCTTTCTGTCTTCTACCGACTCCTCTCCGGCCTAGCACCACCTCTCCGGCCTAGTCTGTGCTCTGTCCTCCTAATATTCCTACAGGTCGCACAAGATCTGCCAGCAATCCTCTTCTAGTGTAACTGCCAAAATCAAGACTCTCTGCTCACCTTCACCCTTTCATTCCTTTTTTTTCCCGCCTCTGGAATAAACTCCCTCACTCTCTTCAATCCCACTCCTCCCTCCAGGTCTTCAAATCAGCTGTTCACCACCATCTCTTATCTTCCCCCATCCAAAACCTTGATCTTTTATACCCCCATCAATCCACCCCAATCCCACCACTTTCAAATTCCATTTTCTTTCCTGAAATCCTCTGTAGTGTCCATCTTGTTTATCCCGTGTACCCCTCCCCAGCCCTCTGTCTTCCACAGATCTCCCGATGTTCCTGTTCCCTACTGTTGTTGTGCTTCGCTCCCTCTCCACCTCTTCTCTCCCACTCCCTTTATTATATGTTCTATGTGTTAACTCTTGTACGATCCTCGACCAAGTATACAAAAAAAAATTGTGCTTTTTTCATGAATTTAAGAGTTAAGAACATAAAATAAAGTATTGTTGTGGCGGACACAAAAGCCCACTGGCGTGGTGACATCATTCCGCGCACCAAGTGGGCGGTGGCCACGCCCGAGGGGTAGGCGTGGCCTCATGAGATACACCGGGCGCACAGCCCGGGGCGCGCCAGTGTTACAGTGAGCTCCTGAAATAAAGACGCTTATAAGTTACCGCTTGTCCGCTTCCTCCTTGCTCGCAAGCAGCGCGCGTAACGCCACGCTTTACTGGTGACCCCCTCGACGTTGGATCTGCCAGAGCGATCCTTCCACACGCGACGCCATTGCCATGGCCAACTTCATCAAACTTCCCGAATTTTGGGAGGCTCAGGCCGAAGTCTGGTTCGTCCAGGCCGAAGCCCAATTTCAGCTTCGGCGCCTCACCGGCGATGACACGCGCTATTGCCACGTCGTCGCCTCCCTTGGGCCCGGCACGGCCGCTTGAGTTGTGTCCGTCCTTCGCCACCCACTGGACGGCCACAAGTACGAGGCACTCAAGCGGCTACTCCTAGCCACGTTCGGCCTCACGGACGACGCACGGGCCGACCGCCTCCTGGATCTCCCCGAGCTCGGTGACACACGCCCGTCGGTCCGAATGGACCATATGCTGTCACTGTTGGGCGACGAAGCCCCCGGTTCTCTATTCCGGTCGCTTTTCCGTCGCCAACTTCCAGCGCAGGTTCGCCTCGCGTTGGCCGGGACCGGGCTAATGGAACCCCGAGCATTGGCAGCCGAGGCAGACAAGTACTTCGCCGCTTCGGACACGCGGGCGAGAGTCGGCGTGGCCGTCACGGCCCTCATGGCTGATGCTGCTAATGCTGCTGATGCTGCTGATCCACAGCATCAGCTTATACAGCATACGCAGCATGCTGATACGCACCTCGTGACCGCCGCCACGCCCCACCCACCGCCGTGGCGAAAACCACCACCGCGGGGAAACCCGCCAACTCCACCGGCCTGTCGGAGCCAGCCGCGCTCCTCCAGCTCCACCACCTGGTGCTGGTTCCACGCCAAGTTTGGCCACGAAGCTAGGCAGTGTCATCCGCCATGCTCCTTCAGCAGGTCGGGAAACGCCCGGGCCGGCGCTCAATAGTGGCGATGAGCGCCGGCCGTTCGAGCAGCCTGCTGTTCATAACAGACACCTTCTCCGGGCGCCGTTACCTGTGCGACAGGGGAGCGCAGGTGAGTATCGTTCCCGCCGGCACGTCAGACAAGCACGCGGCGGGTGGGGGCCCCACGCTGCTTGCCGCGAACGGGACGCCCATCCGTACGTACGGAAAACGCTGCCTCTCTCTGCGGTTCGGAGGGCAGGTTTTCCGATGGACGTTCGTCACTGCCGACGTGCCCATGGCACTGCTTGGCGCGGACTTCCTGTGCGCTAATGGGCTCCTGGTCGACGTCAAGCGCAGACGTCTTGTCCAGGCCGAGACGTTCAGCTCGCTCGCTTGTGCGTTGCCCAGCTCGTCGAGCAGCTCAACGAGCGGCTTGCCAAGCGGCTTGCCGAACGGTTCGGTTCCGGCCACGTTGGTCTGTACGCTTCCGGCAGCGGACGCATTCACCCGCCTCCTCGTCGGCTTCCCGGCCCTCACGCGGCCCACCTTCTCGGCGGGGGCCGTCAAGCACGGGGTGGCCCATCACATCCCCACCGTCGGGCCACCGGTCTACGCCCGGGCACGCCGCCTCGAGCCGACGAAGCTGGCGGTGGCAAAAGCGGGGTTCGCTACCCTGGAGCGACTCGGCATCGTTCGGCGCTCAAAGAGCGCTTGGGCGTCGCCGCTGCACATCGTGCCGAAGCCCGGCGGGGGATGGCGACAGTGCGGGGACTATCGCCGTCTCAATGACGCCACGACTCCCGACCGCTACCCCGTCCCCCACATTCAGGACTTTTCCGCCCGTTTGGCGGGCATGTCCTTCTTCTCGAAGGTGGACCTCATACGCGGCTACCATCAGGTCCCCGTCAGGCCGGAGGACGTCCCGAAGACGGCGGTCATCACGCCATTCGGACTCTTCGAGTTCCTGCGCATGCCCTTCAGTCTGAAGAATGCGGCTCAGGCGTTCCAGCGACTGATGGACAGCGTCCTGTGCGACTTGGATTTTGTCTACGTCTACCTGGACGATATCCTCGTCGCCAGCGCGTCCCGCGAAGAGCACCTACGCCACCTCCGCACGCTCTTCGAACGCCTGGGCCAACATGGCCTGATTGTGAACCCGCAAAGTGCCGGTACAGCAGCGCTCCGTTCTGCAAGAGCCCGCCCAGAGGTTCGCCCCGGTGCCAACGGCATGCCACGGGCACCCACCGACGCACGTCGCCCCGGAGCTTCGCACGGCGGAGTACGTCTTCGTCCGCCACGATGCCCACCGGACACCACTGCGGCCCCCGTACGACGGGCCTTTCTGCGTGCTGGAGACCGGGGCGAAGCACTTCACCCTGGACATCGGCGGTACTCCTGACCGCGTTTCGGTGGATCGCCTCAAGCCGGCCCACCTCGACGTGGACCATCCACCGCCAGTGGCCCGACCCCCACGTCGGGGCCGCCCCCCTGCGGGCGGACCCCCGGCACCGCCCAGCCCCGCCGCCCCCCGGTCCTGCACCCATCCCAGGGGCAGCCAGGGGCATCCCTGCACCCCGGACGCCGCCGATCGCCAGGGGGCGCTTCGGCCGGGTCATTCGTCTGCCCCGCAAACTGGCCCTCCAGGTGCGCGGGAATTCTGGGGGGGCGCGTGTGGCGGACACAAAAGCCCACTGGCGTGGTGACATCATTCCGCGCACCAAGTGGGCGGTGGCCACGCCCGAGGGGTAGGCGTGGCCTCATGAGATACACCGGGCGCGCAGCCCGGACCCGGAGCGCGCCAGTGTTACAGTGAGCTCCTGAAATAAAGACGCTTATAAGTTACCGCTTGTCCGCTTCCTCCTTGCTCGCAAGCAGCGCGCGTAACGCCGCGCTTTATTGTTGCAGTTCTGCAAAAGTGTCATTCCCCAGGCAATGGCATGCAACATAGAAGTTCCCCAGTTAGTTATTTCATTATTAAATGTTTCAGATAGGCCTCCCTTTTGTGTCGTGGGTTTCCAGGGAAATAACTGTGTGGGATAACTTTATTCATCTCGGAAGCAAAGTGCTGTCCCTCTGGTCTGGAGTCACTGACATCACCACCGAAGAGGAAAGGCAGCAGCGAAGTTGTTCTCATTTGCGCATTCGCGCCAAGACCGCATTCAAATGTGCAAGCCAATTTCAAACTACAGCCGCCACCACAACCAGGACTAACCATCTCCACACCACAATACAATTTGGATCTGTAATGTATCAGGCTGGGAAAACAGTTTGAGTGCACCATCGGTCGTTTATTGCGCAGCCGGGAAAAGCACAAGCCCCCAGTGTAGGCCCAGCTTCCTCTGCCAAGCCGTAATGCCGTATGCCCCGCCTCTTTTATATCCACCTTCCGGTTTAATCCCTTGCGATACATAACATCCCCCCTCCCATTAACAGTGAAAATACCAATGTTGAAATAACAGTGAAAAGCATACCAATGCATACAAAAATACAGACATACAAAATTGCGAAATTGCAAATGCAAAATTGAATGCGAAAATTGAATTGAAATTGAAAATCGAATGCAAAATGCATACAAGAATATTAGCTACAAGTCAAGGCGAGTAGGCACCTTTCGAACTCTGGATGATCGTCAGGGTGCAAAGTAGGGTGGAGTAAAAATATCATTTTAAAAATGTTTATAAGCTAGTATATGGGAAATGTGCCAAATGACCATGGAAACAATCCTGCAAAATTATAATTATTACTGACCACTCCTTCATCGCCCTCAATCTGATTGAAATTTTGGCATATTATCGCATTTCGACATGTATCGCATTTCGTGATACATGCTTTGATCCGCCATTGACCACGAGGTGATTTGGAGAAGAAGGGGGGGGGGGCGGGGTGCCAGAACAGGGTGTGGCCCACCCCCGCGTCATCAAAGGCGTGGCCACAAAGCCCTCAGCCAGCCAACCAGGGCTGAGGAGCGTCACCGACGGGGGTGGTTTGGTGAGCTGCGTAGTGATACGCACCCCGTTTATATTAGCACTGGCTGGGACTATTTATGCCAGATGAGACGATGTGCTGCACTTGGGCGATTGCTGCACTCCTGCCACCCCCCTTCAATTCGTGTGAGTGAGTTCGTGTTGTTTGTGCTGTCTGTCTGTCTGTTTGTCTGGGGAACCCTAAGTTAAGCCTGTAATAAGTTGTTTTTGTTTGTTTTCAGAACGATGGCGGTCACAAGAGATCAAGTTACATGCGTGATATTTGGAGCTCCACGAAACATCCAAACTAACGTTCTCCCAACGTACGCTGATGTCATGAAAGGATACCTTCAATCTCGGCAACAGCTTAGGACGGAGAATGGCAAATACCCTTCATTTGGTGACATATCTCACAAACTGTGCTATGAAATTCAAGAGGTATGGGAAACGGCCTCTCTTCCAACGGTATCGCACGCGCAAGCGATTGAAAAACTCAGATCTTTCCATGACAAGTACAATTCAATCCTAAAAGTCTACAAGGGAAGAAAGGATCAAGCCACCTACAAACAACGACTCACAGACTTTCTCGACAAATCTAACAATCTGTTTGATCTTAGCAAATGTAAATGTTCTGACATGGTGTCTAATTGTAACTGCTTGAAAGAACATAAAGTGCCACAAAAAGAGCGAGAGTTCCTTCAAGACCAGAGAGGACCGAGGAACATGGTAATTGGCGGAATAGATCAAGAAGAGACATCAAGATTGAAGAGGAAAGCGGAAAGAGAAGAGACCAATCTCAAATGAATGAAAACTCACGACAAAGATGCCAAAAGTCAGATTGCTTCTACGTATGACGAAAGCGAAGAAGACTACTTGGACAGCGCGACTGACGATGAGTATATATTCTGAATCAGTTAATCTCCAGAGCACACCAAAACCGGTTGGACAACAGCAACAAATGACGATCTCACTACCTTCGCTCGCTAAAGCCTGTGACCGAACTGGCGTCTCTGACAGATCAGCTGTGATATTAGCTAGATCAGTTCTACATGATCTCGGCGTAGTTTCACCAAAAGACCGTTCTAAAATAATTGATCGCAGCAAGATCCGCAGAGAACGTAGCAAAACTCGAGAAGAACTTCAAAGTGATGTCTGCACTGTCATAGAGGGACTATACTTTGATGGCAGGAAGGATAACACCATGACTCAGGTTCACGGCACTGACAACAAGAATCACCGAACAACAGTCAAAGAAGAACACATCAGCATCATCACAGAACCCGGTACATCGTACTTCAGCCACACAACTCTATCATCAGGATCCAGCAAAAGCATTGCAGAGTCTTTAGTCGCCAGTCTGAAGGAACGGAATGTGAAGACAGAGGACATCAATGTAGTCGGGTGTGACGGCACTAACGTGAATACGGGACATTCAGGAGGTGTTATACGACAACTGGAAGAAACCTTCAATCATCCACGCAGTGGCTGGTATGTCTTCTTCATGCCAATGAACTTCCGCTGCAGCATCTGTTCGAGGAACTCGACGGCACAACTACAGGCCCGCGTGGATTCTCAGGACCCATCGGAAAACGTCTATCAACGTGTAACGAACAGCCTGTAACATCGTTTACGCCAGTGAAACTGAGTCAAGCATTGCCGAATGTGGACCCGAGAGACTGGAGTACAGACCAGCGATATCTCTTGGAAATGTGCAATGGCATTAGCGAAGGTGAATGCAGCGTCGATCTGGCCCTACGAAACCCTGGATGCCTGAATCACTCTCGGTGGCTTACAACAGCTAATAGAATACTCCGACTGTACGTCAGCATCAAGACACCACCCGAGAAGTTGAAAACCATGGTGACATATATCATTCGAGTGTATGCTCCAATGTGGTTTTCCACCAAAGTCCACTCGTCATGAAAAGATGGAGCCAGGCACATCCCCCAGATGATCGTCAAGTCACGATACCTTAGCGCTAAACACAAGAAGATCGTTGACCCTGTTATGCACCACAACGTGTACTTTGCACATCCGGAAAATATACTCCTGGCCATGATAACTGACCATCGACCTCAAATACGAGAATGGGGCTTGCGGCGAGTGATGAAAGCCAGAGCAACAGACAGACAGCCGACTGGACAGATACGACGGTTCAAGGTCCCCGCTAAACTCAACTTTGACGCAGTGGAGTACTTCAACCTAATTGACTGGGGAGCGTGCGCCATCTCGGAGCCTCCCGTGATCCGAGGCATGTCAGACCCTGAGCTGAAGGAACTTATCACGATGGATGTCACCCCAACTGTCCTCTTCCCTAAATTCCCTTGCCACACACAGGCTGTGGAAAGGACTGTGAAACTCGTGACCGAGGCCGCTCAAGCTGTGTGTGGCAAGAAAAATGGGCTGTGTGTGGCAACATTATCCTCAAGCACCCTCTGGTACAATGAAGAATTCATAGTGGATTCTATGATGGTGAGCTGCCCAGGCCCTGATGCAGAAAAGCTGCCCCAAACCATAATATTTCCACCACCATGCTTTACAGTTGGTATCAGGTTCTTGTGGTCAAATGCTGTCTTTGGTTTTCGCCAAACATGTCTTCCGGTACTGTGGCCAAATAGCTCTACCTCTGACTCATCTGTCCAGAGCACATTGTTCCAGAAGTGCTGGTCTTTGCCGAGGTGTTCATTGGCAAACTTTAGTCTTGCCCTGATGTTCTTTCTGGACAGCAGAGGTTTCCTCCTGGCACACCTCCCATGGGGATCAAATTTGTGCAGCCTCTTTCTAATGGTAGACTCGTGCACTTTGACATCAACAGTGGCAAGATCTACCTGTCGGTCCTGTGATGACATTCTGGGGTTCTTGGAGACTTCTTTCTGCATCTTGTGGTCTGCTCTCGGGCTGAACTTGTTGGGGCGGCCTGGCCTGAACAAGTTGGCAGTTGTTTGGAATCTTCTCCACTTGGAGATGATCTTCCGGACAGTCGAATGATTGATTTCAAATTGTTTGGAGATCTTTTTAAATGCCTTCCCAAACTCGTAGGCATCCATAACCGACTTTCTGAAGGCCTCAGAGAGCTCTTTTGATCAAGGCATGGTGACGCCACACATTTCAACAACAAAGAGCAAACCAAACTAAATGTCTGAGGTTTAAATAAGACAGGTTCCTCCAAGATCCTCTCTAACGATGTTCCAATCATTTGCACCTGAGCTGGTGCACCTGATTCTAATTTTAGGTGTTTGAATTTGTGATAAATGTAGGGGTGTACTTACTTTTTCCACATGCGAAATTTGCATTTATGTTTATTTAAATTACACAATGGACTACAAAATGTAAATGTTTCATGATATTTGTAATATTAATATCACCTTTATCTATCAATATTGTTGAAATGAAGATCAAATAGCTGTATGTTGAAACATGTTATCATTATCATTATCAATATCATTGCTTCGGATATCAAATCCTTCCTCTTCTCCAATGGCTTGATCTCTGATCATCAATTTGGATTCAGACCAGGTCATTCTACTCTGGACATCTTGCTTCTGCTGTCTCAACAATGGATGGAGGTCCTCAATGCCAAACAGGAAATCAGAGCTGTCTCACATGACATATCACATGCCTTCGATACGGTCTGGCACCCAGCTCTCCTCACCAAACTCTCCTCTTATGGTATCCATGGAAATCTCCACTCATGGCTTGCGGACTTCCTCTCTGGTCGTAGGCAACGTGTGGCCCTGAATGGATTTCTCTCATCGCCCCTTCCTGTTCTGGCTGGAGTTCCCCAAGGTAGTGTTCTGGGCCCTGTGCTATTTCTGGTCTTCATCAATGATCTCTCCGACTCTCTGGAAAATCCTCTCTATCTCTTTGCTGATGACTCCACTATCTGCCGCTCCATTCCTAATCCCTCAGATCGGCAGTCTGCAGCCTCCTCACTCTCTGCAGACCTGGACAAAATCACAGACTGGTCAAACAAGTGGAACATGTCTTTCAATCCTGACAAATCTCACACTCTTACAATGTCTCTCCGAATGGACCGACTGGAAAACCCTCCCATCTACTTTCTCAACAATCCCCTCCAAGAAGTTCTGTCGCTCAAGCTTTTGGGTCTCACTATCTGCCATGATCTTTCTTGGGAAAACCACATTTCCAAGCTGGCCTCCAAAGCCAGTCGCCGACTGGGCATCCTCCGTCGTGCGAAGTCCTTCCTTGGCACACCTGAGCTCCCCACCACATACAAGTCTTTCATCCACAGCTCAATGGAATACTGTTCCCCCCTCTGGGCTGGTGCTCCTGCCTCACACCTAGCTCGGCTTCACGCTGTTGAAACCAAAGCTTTCAGAATCATTTGAATCTCCAGCGATGAAGTTAACTCCGAGGGCCTTTCACTCACTCACCGCAGGCAGGTTGGTGGTCTTTCGGTCTTCTACCGACTCCTCTCCGGCCTTGCTCCCCCAGCTCTCTCTGTGCTCTGTCCCCCCAATATTCCTTCAGGTCGCACAAGATCTGCCTGCAACCCTCTTATGGTTAAACTGCCAAAATCTAGGCTCTCTGCTCACCTTCACTCTTTCATTCCCCTTTTCTCCCACCTCTGGAACAAACTCCCCCACTCCCTTGAATCCCACTCCTGCCTCCAGGTCTTTAAAACAGCTGTTCACCACCATCTCTTATCTTCCCCCATCCAAAACCTTGATCTTTTGTCCCCCCGCTAATTCACCCCAGATACTTTTTTTTAATTTTAATTCCAACCTCTTTCCTGGAAGTCCTTGCAGTGTTCATATATTTTATACCTCTCCCACCTCCCCCCAAGCCCTCCCCCTCACACATTTCTCCCAATATCCCTGCTCTCAAATGTTGTGTTTGTGTCCTTCCCCCTCTCTCCCCGTCTTGTCTTCCGCTCCCCTTATTTTTTGTTTTATGTCGGTTTCACTTTTTGTGTGATTGATGTTAGCTCTTTCACGAGCCTCGATCTTGTATTCAAAAATAAAAAATATAAAAAAATGTTGAAAAAGTCAAAACTTTACATGGGGTGTACTTACTTTTTCACGTGACTGTAGTTGTTTAGAACATTTCACTGTTGGATGCGGATCCATATACCTACCAGTACAGTGGCGAGAAAAGTGTAATTTGGTGAAATTTGATTGGCACAACGGAATAAATTTGGGGATTTTGAGGGTGAATGGCACTTTGGACCTGACCAACTGGTAAATACCTGCACATCAAGGTAGAGGTAAGGCCTTGATGGTTACTGGCCCAGGCTTCAGGACTTGCTATGTAAATTGGGGACATGTAATTTGGAGTTGGGGCAGGTGAGAGTGATGACATGGTGAGGGGGATGGAATGTGTGCCACACAGTGTCTTGTGGGTGGCGTGTGTTTATGTGAAGAGGTGGTGTTTGTATGTGGTCATGAGTTTGGAAATGGAGTTATGAGTGACAGTGTATTGAAATGTGCTTTTTGAAAGAAGTATTGGTTAAATGTGAATTAGGGATTTCACATGATAGCAGATGTTAGGGAAGTGTTGAAGGGACTCAAGACGCCAGTGGTCGGACACAGGTTTTACAAAAGGTCTGGTTTATTAACTGGTTATTCACTTTACATTCCATTTACCAAATAATACCGCATAATATAATGGATCAGGTTTACTCTTTTCGCATGGTCCTTCTCGTTCGGCCGATGTTCCTCCGCCATGCTCGTCCGTTCCGTCGGTCAGAGCTCCTGATAGCAAGTCCTCCTCACTCCACGTTTGCTCTCGTTTATATCGCCAAGCTGGACTTAATCTCCTCTCCGCTAATGTCCCGAGGTCATGCATCGCACCGAGTCCTGGCATCAGCTCGCTCCCCTCCTGCTGTGTAAATGGAAATCACAGCAGGGGGGGGGTGCTCTAGCCTGGGGCCTTGACCAGGTGTTTCAAGAGATTACATTGTTCATACACATTCCTAACTCATTTACAAACCCGTCCCCCACAGAGTTTGCATGTAAAATGCATCTGCTTTGTTACTAGGTCAACCAATAAGTTACCAGTGCCAATTAATAAGTTACACTGAATTACACTTCCACAATTCCCTCATCTTTTTGTTTTTGTTTATATTAACCATTAATCTAAACATCAATATAAGTAAACAATCAATCACTACAAGTAAACATCATTACAAGTATAAGTAAATAATCAATCACTTTGGTAATCAAATTCCCTTGGGCATACACCGTCATCCTGCAAGAATCACAAAACATTTCGTTGGTCATTGACTCCTTCCATATCGTTCAATCTATTGCATTTGCATCACAAATATATTTTCAAAACAACACTTCACCATCACCAAGATACAACAATTTCACTTCATTTTCAAGTTTTGTAAAGCATCTGCACCATCTGGCAAAAACGTTTGCCTCCACACAAATGTTGACTTTGTTTGAAAGGAAGGGCTGATCACTTGTGTTTGAATCCAGGTATGAAACATTTTCTCCTAATGTCTTCATAGCTCCTGCACTACTTCGTGTAGGATTTCGCTGTTGTGGTAACATTGCGGAGTCATAGACTGACCCTGCTCTCCTTGTAGCATTCTTGCCACTTTTTGCTGTAAACCATAGTAATTCCTGAACAAGGCCTTCACCCAGTTGTAGTCGACTTGCCTCCTCCCTTATTGTGAGTGGGCAGCAAGTATTGGTGTGACATTGATTGGCCAGCAAGATGTGGAACAGGGATGCCGGATGCATCCACAATGATGTTGGGACCATGGTGTTCAGGTCATTCATGGTCCTTACCAGGAGCAATCCAGCAGAATCGTGCACAGCTGTTGTGACAAGGGCACAGCCGTTTTTTGCAGCTCCATGCTGGTTCCCCGGACGTTGGTGAAGTAATAACATATGTCCCCGCATTTCACAGAGGTTGCAGGTAAAATGTCGTTGTCCTGCAACTTCTGATGTGGTGAATGTTCGAAGTCTTCGAACAAGAGCAAGTGATCGCCTTTCTTTCATATGTTGCAGTGTGATCCAGGCAAATGGTCACATAAATTTCCTTGGTGAAGGTAAGCATTCATCTCCAAGTTACACGGGAGAATGTCTTCATCATTCTTTGAGAAAGAGGGTGTATGCCACGATTAACTTCATTTTTTAGCCACAAATTTTCTTTCTTTCTTCTTCCCAATTCCGTTAGCAATCCCTCCAAAATGTGATCTCGTCTTATCCTTATGCTCAGTCATATCTGAATCTGCTTTCCGCACACACTGAATCAGATAGGGTACATCTTACCATGAAATCAGCATAATCATGTATATCTTCCGACAGTTTCACATTCAACAATTTGTTGTTTTTCCTTAACACAAAAAGTTATATTCATTTATATGCGTCACACAAATAATATTCAATCAGGTATGTATATCGGTCGTCACCTCGGATTCGTACCTCATGTCAATTGATGAATCGCCGTCCTGTCCTAGGGTCATATCTGACATATTTTCCCATTTTGCCTGGTCTCCACAAATTTTCTTTGCAACCACTAAAGGCAACTCATCCTTCATTCGTGAGACAGCCAAAATGGATGGCAGATATTAAAGTTCTTTGGGAAAAATATCTCATCATTTTCCTTTTAATAGTACCCAAAATCTCTTGGCAATATAAATTTCGTAAAACTCCTGAAATGGGACTGTCAAATTCCTTCAATCATGCTAAATTTTGAAACTCCATCGCTTGTAATACCCAATTTATCCCATAGGGCTTGAAAGTTCTTTCTCAAGTTCATGCAGCATTCTGCATTTGAACCCTATGATATCATTCATAATAATCATCATGATTTTATAGTCATGGTCCTATCATAATCATCTATTTAAACGAACATTTCCTTTATCACCACAGCTATGTGGTATAATCAACAATAGAATAAAACTGTACATAGCAACAGGCTACCTCATGGCCACTTAGTATACCTATTGACAATAAGTCATAACAATATCGAATAATCATTGAACAATTCAAAAATCGCTTCCACTGCTCTAGCCGCAGCATCCGTGATATTTGTTTGCTCATTCCCTATTCCTGATTCGTCATCAAGGATCTCCATCATCACACAGCGTACTTAATTCCGCATTTTAATGAGAATTCAACAGGAATTTACGACTCAAAGGAAAAAGAACGAGCAGACCTTTTGCAGGATGATCGTTACAAAATCGTTACATATATTAAAGTATTTATAATGTCGACAAATCATATCTTAATTCTTGCAAGATTTGGTTCTTTGAATAAATCACAGCACCGGGAGGACCAGCTCCAAAAATGGATCTTTGTGTTTATTCAGCACCCTAGTAATTGGTTCTTTGTGTACTAATTACACAGCACCCAGGCCCCGCTCATATGGATCTTTGTGCAGCGCTGCACAGCACCTGAGCAAAAAGGGGTTTCATCTACATTTTCCCTATCCGGCGTACCATCCGTGATATTTGTTTGCTCATTCACTATTCCCGATTCGTCATCAAGGATCTCTATCATCACACCGCGTACTTAATTCCGCATTTTAATGAGAGTTCAACAGGAATTTACGACTCAAAGGAAAAAGAACGAGCAGACCTTTTGCCGGACGATAACTGGAATTAGTCGTGAAAATATATCCAAATACACAAAAATACACACCCACACAAATAAACAACATTTATTCCGTTTCACAGAACAAACATTTCCTCTATCATGACATGCATGTCTTCAAAATTATATGACCAAGAGAAAAGTAAAATTAATTATAACTGCGAGCAGTGATAATCCGGGGACCATACCGCTCCATCCTGATTGGACGAGTGCGTGCTAGAGTCGTTAACAACGACAGTCCAGCTCCGATTGTTCAAAATTTCAACTCAATCGATCGAAAAATGAACGCAGGGATGCATTTTAAAGGTGCAGTGGCACTAACTGAGTTGCCACGAATATGGCCACGAAATTGCCAATATGGCCATCACAAAATATTTTCCTTAATCAATTGGCTCATAGCATAACCAATCTGCAAGTATTTCATCCGAAGATGTATCTCTGAGGACTTTTAATTAAATAAGTCATTTATAAATCAACGAGTTAATTTATTAAATGATTAATCAATAAATCAATATTTTCCTTGACAGCCACATCACTTGGTCAGTGTCATGTCCAAATATCAGCTTCCTTACTCAAAAGGTGCCTGAGTTAATGTAATGTAATTACTGTAATAAGATTACTGCAATTACTGTAATGATTACTGTAATTACTGTAATTACCGGAACTGTAATTACTGTAATTACCCCAGGTAATTACTGTAATGTAATTACTGTAATTTAATAAGAAATGTAATTAATTAAATGAGTACTTCATTAATCGCTCATAATGAAATAATTCCTTAATTTTCATTCGATTCACTTTACATTCGACTGGGATTTATATATCCGTCAACTATTTTATTCAATCACTACATTTTATTCAACATAGGCCAAAGTCCACAACAATTTGAAAAATCCTTAATTTTCATTCGATTCACTTTACATTCGACTGGGATTTATATATCCGTCAACTATTTTATTCAATCACTACATTTTATTCAACATAGGCCAAAGTCCACAACAATTTGAAAAATCCTTAATTTTCATTCGATTCACTTTACATTCGACTGGGATTTATATATCCGTCAACTATTTTATTCAATCACTACATTTTATTCAACATAGGCCAAAGTCCACAACAATTTGAAAAATCCTTAATTTTCATTCGATTCACTTTACATTCGACTGGGATTTATATATCCGTCAACTATTTTATTCAATCACTACATTTTATTCAACATAGGCCAAAGTCCACAACAATTTGAAAAATCCTTAATTTTCATTCGATTCACTTTACATTCGACTGGGATTTATATATCCGTCAACTATTTTATTCAATCACTACATTTTATTCAACATAGGCCAAAGTCCACAACAATTTGAAAAATCCTTAATTTTCATTCGATTCACTTTACATTCGACTGGGATTTATATATCCGTCAACTATTTTATTCAATCACTACATTTTATTCAACATAGGCCAAAGTCCACAACAATTTGAAAAATCCTTAATTTTCATTCGATTCACTTTACATTCGACTGGGATTTATATATCCGTCAACTATTTTATTCAATCACTACATTTTATTCAACATAGGCCAAAGTCCACAACAATTTGAAAAATCCTTAATTTTCATTCGATTCACTTTACATTCGACTGGGATTTATATATCCGTCAACTATTTTATTCAATCACTACATTTTATTCAACATAGGCCAAAGTCCACAACAATTTGAAAAATCCTTAATTTTCATTCGATTCACTTTACATTCGACTGGGATTTATATATCCGTCAACTATTTTATTCAATCACTACATTTTATTCAACATAGGCCAAAGTCCACAACAATTTGAAAAATCCTTAATTTTCATTCGATTCACTTTACATTCGACTGGGATTTATATATCCGTCAACTATTTTATTCAATCACTACATTTTATTCAACATAGGCCAAAGTCCACAACAATTTGAAAAATCCTTAATTTTCATTCGATTCACTTTACATTCGACTGGGATTTATATATCCGTCAACTATTTTATTCAATCACTACATTTTATTCAACATAGGCCAAAGTCCACAACAATTTGAAAAATCCTTAATTTTCATTCGATTCACTTTACATTCGACTGGGATTTATATATCCGTCAACTATTTTATTCAATCACTACATTTTATTCAACATAGGCCAAAGTCCACAACAATTTGAAAAATCCTTAATTTTCATTCGATTCACTTTACATTCGACTGGGATTTATATATCCGTCAACTATTTTATTCAATCACTACATTTTATTCAACATAGGCCAAAGTCCACAACAATTTGAAAAATCCTTAATTTTCATTCGATTCACTTTACATTCGACTGGGATTTATATATCCGTCAACTATTTTATTCAATCACTACATTTTATTCAACATAGGCCAAAGTCCACAACAATTTGAAAAATCCTTAATTTTCATTCGATTCACTTTACATTCGACTGGGATTTATATATCCGTCAACTATTTTATTCAATCACTACATTTTATTCAACATAGGCCAAAGTCCACAACAATTTGAAAAATCCTTAATTTTCATTCGATTCACTTTACATTCGACTGGGATTTATATATCCGTCAACTATTTTATTCAATCACTACATTTTATTCAACATAGGCCAAAGTCCACAACAATTTGAAAAATCCTTAATTTTCATTCGATTCACTTTACATTCGACTGGGATTTATATATCCGTCAACTATTTTATTCAATCACTACATTTTATTCAACATAGGCCAAAGTCCACAACAATTTGAAAAATCCTTAATTTTCATTCGATTCACTTTACATTCGACTGGGATTTATATATCCGTCAACTATTTTATTCAATCACTACATTTTATTCAACATAGGCCAAAGTCCACAACAATTTGAAAAATCCTTAATTTTCATTCGATTCACTTTACATTCGACTGGGATTTATATATCCGTCAACTATTTTATTCAATCACTACATTTTATTCAACATAGGCCAAAGTCCACAACAATTTGAAAAATCCTTAATTTTCATTCGATCGCCATCTTTCACAATAATTCTGGACCGGCATGAGGTGGGATTGTCTGTCATGAATTTATTAGTTGATCGAACGAGTTTTTAGAAATGGCGGGAAAACTGAAAAAAAATTATTTATTTCTTTATTTAAAACGGGTGTACACAATTGTACACGTATACGGACCTTACCGAACCTTACCGAACCGGCAAACAAATCTACTCATGGTGCACTTCATGAGCCGATTTGCCTGCAGACCAGAGTAAGGCTTTTAATACTCAGCGTATAATGTACATATCCTCGCAAGCTCACGAATAATAGAATTATTTAAAACGTTCCATCCTTGGATTACCTATAGACAATCACAAGTCCCACACACATCCCCTAGTAATTGGTTCTTTTTTTTTTTTTCTTTCATATTTCATAATGGACCATCCCCAAGATGCTTACCTTGGCGAGGTCCACTCGAAAATCCAAGCGGTGCCTCCATTTGTTAGGGAAGTGTTGAAGGGACTCAAGACGCCAGTGGTCGGACACAGGTTTTACAAAAGGTCTGGTTTATTAACTGGTTATTCACTTTACATTCCATTTACCAAATAATACCGCATAATATAATGGATCAGGTTTACTCTTTTCGCATGGTCCTTCTCGTTCGGCCGATGTTCCTCCGCCATGCTCGTCCGTTCCGTCGGTCAGAGCTCCTGATAGCAAGTCCTCCTCACTCCACGTTTGCTCTCGTTTATATCGCCAAGCTGGACTTAATCTCCTCTCCGCTAATGTCCCGAGGTCATGCATCGCACCGAGTCCTGGCATCAGCTCGCTCCCCTCCTGCTGTGTAAATGGAAATCACAGCAGGGGGGGGGTGCTCTAGCCTGGGGCCTTGACCAGGTGTTTCAAGAGATTACATTGTTCATACACATTCCTAACTCATTTACAAACCCGTCCCCCACAGAGTTTGCATGTAAAATGCATCTGCTTTGTTACTAGGTCAACCAATAAGTTACCAGTGCCAATTAATAAGTTACACTGAATTACACTTCCACACAGACCATGGCAAAATCTTTTTGTTCCATCTTGTCATTGAAATGTGTTGAGAATTGAATGGCAGCAGGGGAGGAAATGTGTTTTGGGGATTTTGTGGATGGGGAAGGTGTGCATGTCCGCAGGTACAGGTCAAGCTCTGAGGAGCGATTACTGCGGCCCCCCTCTGCGGGAATTACCCCTGGCAGCCAGTGGTATCTGGAAATTGGAGCCGTCGGTGGATAGATGGTCTGTTGGGCGCTTTGGGGTGGAAGACTCCCGGCGACCCGTGTAGCTGCGAGGAAGCAGGAGGCCACGGAGCCTGGAGTGTGGAGACCCTCACCGGCGGAAAGGGCTGTTTGACTGTCACGGGGGCAAGAGATAAAGGGGGGGGGGGGGAAGATGAATTTGTAAATCAAGTGACTTGTGTTTGGACTGCGGGCACCACAGCCTGAAGCACCACAGCCTGAAGCGCCCCCACCATCTTGATTGTGCGGTACCTCCGCGCTGCCTCGTTGAGAAGGATGCGCACACTAATATGATATCTCTGCCATCGTTGTGCAGGGGGGGGGGGGGGGGGTGAAATAAGTACGTGTGTAATGATTTTAGTGTTATGAGGATTTTTTGAATGTGTATGCGTGGTTATGACCCGGTGTATACCCTGGTTAGAATAGGTACACCGTATCCCTGCGTGTCGTAAGAGGCGACTAAGAGGGTTGGCGTCAGGAAGGGCATCCGGCCATAAAAACATTGCCTCAAAAAGATAACCATGACAATTACAACGACATATGGGCAGGGTACAGCCCGAAGTGGAGATCGATTTCTGAGGTTTGGGACATGGAATGTAGGGACAATGACAGGGAGATCAGGAGAAGTGGTGGAAGTATTGATCAGAAGAAGAGTGGACATATGTTGTATGCAAGAGACGAGATGGAAGGGAAGTGGTGTGAGAATGGTGAAGGGTAGGCAGGGACAGAAATACAAGTTTGTGTGGCAAGGGTGCCCGGAGGGCGTGAATGGTGTTGGTGTCCTGTTTTCTGAGGAGTTTGTAGACAGTGTGGTGAGTGTGACTAGAGTGAGTGATAGGTTGATGATTGGAAAGCTCTTGGTGAACGTCATCTCAGGATATTGTTACATATTTATGTGAATGTATGTGAAGTACCATGCAGGTCTTTGCTTCCGTGTGTAGTATATTAAGTTGTTGTGTAGTTGTTGTGGTTGGAGGGTCAGGAGCCCTTCTGAAAGAGTGGCAGGAAACGGAAGTGGCCGGAAGCGGAAGTGACGGGAAAGGGAGGAAAAAGACACGAGGGAAAGGAAGGTTCCTTCTTCCTCGCCCCGCTCCGACAAAAGGTGGAAGCGACCTTGCGCTGCGTGGAAAACGCGCCGTTTCGAAACGTCTGGCGAGAGGAGTTACCTGGGCGGTAAATACCTTTTGACACGTCCAGTCACCGTGAGTTCGTGCACGAAACCAAGCGTCCGGGACAGTTTGCCCCGTCTACAAAGACGCGTACGGGTCCGCACGTTGGGCCTCGCTCGCGTCGGAAGCCGCGCTGGGTTTTTGCCCCGTCTACCAAGACGCGTACGGGTCCGCACGTTGGGCCTCGCTCGCGTCGGAAGCCGCGCTGGGTTTTTGCCCATCTACAAGGACGCGTAAGGGTCGCACTTGGGGCCTCGCGCACGTTGGACGCCGCGCTGGGTTTGCCCCGTGGCTTGGCAAGGAGGTGCGCTGCAGCCGCGGCCCCAGTACGAGACTGCACGTTGGGAGCACGTCCGCCCGGGGTTCGTCCAACCGCCCGTGTGCGGAGAGGAGAGACATTGACCACGGAGGGAGTCAGGAGTGGGGCTCACGTGAGGAATGTATAAGATTAAGATGGCCATCTTAGAGTTTGTGTAGATGAGTTCACATGGTTGTAATATTGATTGCGCCTGGTTGTGTATTGTTGATTGCTCGGGGAAAATCTCCGTGGTTGTGTCTTTGAAAGTGTTTGGTATCATTACCATTGGAAATATATACTTGCACATCAGTTGTCTCCTGGGTGAAATTCCTATGGATTGCGTGGCGAATGCGCCTATATAATACTATTTGCTGGCGAGGGTCCTCTCACGGTCCGGGGGTCACCGAGACCTGGTATGCACTGAGGGGACCACGTAACAGAATTGGGGGCTCGTCCAAATTACGATTTGCGGTTTCGCAATTGGGTCTACGTCCGGGATCTAAAAGTGTATAAAATAATAAAATAATAATATTTTTGGTAATTAAAATTTATTAATTAATTATTAATTGGTAATATTTTTTTTTGAGAAATTGGGTAAAATCTTGGGTGAAGGTTAACAGGTGTTAACGATAGACACCATGGCGTTTGTGGCACAGAACTTTGGGGTAACACCGAGTGAGGCACAGTTCCGAGCGTTGCTAAAGTCGGACCTCTTGAAATTGGCCAAACATTTTAACTTGGAGGTCCGAACTAATTTGAGGAAGGCAGAGTTGCAGGCCACGGTGATACAATCTATGGTGGGATTAGGAAAATGGGACGAGTTAGCCTGGGAGTGGCTACCCGAAGAACCAGAAGACGTTGAGCTCCGGAAACTGGAGTTGCAGTTACGGAGCCAGGAACGGATTAAAGAAGAAGAAAGGAAAGCAGAAAAGGAAAGAGCAGAAGAAGAAAGGAAAGCAGAAGAGAGGAGGGAAGAGAAACAAGCAGAGGAAAGGAGAGTGGAAAGAGAACTCCAGGAAAGAAGAGAAAAGGAACAAGCAGAGGAAAGGAGAGCTGCAAGGGACCTCGAAGCAGAGGAGAGAAAAGCGGAAAGGGAATTAAAGGAACGTGACATGGAGCTTCAGCGGGAAATCAAGTTCAAGGAGCTGGAGTTAATGAGAGAACGGGGAGAGGCACCACCCTTGCTGACGGGGTCGACACCTAACCAGAAAACCTGGGATGTGGGCAGACATGTGAGGCTGGTTCCACCGTTCAGTGAAAAGGAAGTCGCGAAATTCTTCCCACACTTTGAGAAAGTGGCTCGACAATTAAACTGGCCGGAGGAGGCCTGGACCATACTCGTACAAAGTGTGCTGGTGGGGAAAGCTCAGGAAATTTATTCGGCGCTACCAATGGACCAATGTGCAGATTATGAGGTACTGAAGAAGCACATCCTCAAGGCCTATGAGTTGGTTCCGGAAGCTTACAGGCAAAAATTCAGGAATGCCAGGAAGAGGGAGAGTGAGACCCATGTGGAGTTTGCCAGAGTGAAAGAAAACATGTTTGATCGGTGGTGTGAGTCAAAAGGAGTCGGGAAAGACTTCGAGACATTGCGGGACTTGATCCTGGTGGAGGAATTCCAGCAGTGTGTCCACGAGGACATCAAAGTGTACCTGCAGGAAAAGAAGGTACCAAAGTTGTGGGACGCAGCCACCATGGCAGATGATTATGCCTTAACCCACCGAATAGGGGTCCACGAACCTAACTCCTCGCCTAGATCTCCGCAGGGGAGGTGGGGAACAGCAGGTGCGGAGAACGACCATACATGGCGGCGGCCTCGAGATGATTATGGGGACAACTATGATACCCCACCGGTTCGAAATCAGAGGGATGCGGGCCCAAGACAAACTTATAGTTCGGGGGGCCCGAGGCAGACCCCGAGTTTTTCCTCCGGGCCTACTTGCGCGTTTTGCAAAAAACCTGGACACTTGATGTCCAGTTGTTACCTCATGAAAAGGGACAACCCAGAGCGGAGTCCGACTATTACAACTCCGAATGCGATGGCTAGCGTAAGAAATCGCCATCAAGAGGGTTACCAACCATTTATTTCCGAGGGGTTTGTGTCACTGGATGGAGCCTCGACTAACCGGAGACCGGTTAGGATATTGAGAGACACAGGGGCCCATCAATCTTTAATGCTTGAAGGCATTTTGCCATGGTCCGAGGAGACGGCAACGGGGGATAGTGTTCGTTTACAGGGGATCGGGGGCGGTGTTAGTGCTCCCCTTCAGGTCATCCAGTTGGAGTCCGATTTGGTGTCAGGACCGGTCACCGTCGGTTTACAAGCCACGTTTCCTGTAGAGGGTGTATCTGTGGTTCTCGGGAATGATTTGGCCGGGGGTCAAGTTTATGGTAACCTGAGGGTTGATAAAGAGCCCAGCAGGGAAAATAACACCACACCAGCTCGGGATGGTGACAAAAGTGCCAAGTTATTTGTAGGGGGACTGAACTTCAAAACAGAGGAAGAAGTTCTGACCTCTGTCTTCAACAGATATGGGCCGCTGGTGGAAGTGCGGTTGGTAAGAGACTGGGAAACGCAACAGTCAAGAGGGTTCGGCTTTGTCACGTTTGCCAGCACAAAAGACGCCAGAGAGGCAGAGAAGAATTGGAATGGCAAGGATTTGGAGGGTCGGACCATAACAGTAGGGAAGGCATTTCGTAGGCGTCGAGAGGTCTACAGGAGAGGACAACTGGGCGGTAGTTTTGGTGGTGGCCGCAGTCAATATTATTATGGAGGCTCCCTGAGTTACGGCCGCTCCCGAAGGAAGAATGGGCAAAGTAGTGGCCGAGAAGAAGACCGGTATTCAGGGGACTACAGGGACCAGTGGTCCCACCCTAATTATTAGGGACGTTCTGAGAAGTTGAAGCACTGAAGGCGGCGGAGCCGCCGAGCCAAGATTCCTACACGAATTAACCGTGAACGCCGTTCCTAAAGGCGTCCATGTAGTGAACTTTCCTGCACGGACTAACCGTGAACTCCACGTTCCTCAAGGCGCCCATGTAGAGAACTTTCCTGCACGGACTAACCGTGAACTCCACGTTCCTCAAGGCGCCCATGTAGAGAACTTTCCTGCACGGACTAACCGTGAACTCCGCGTTCCTAAAGGCATCCATGTAGTGAATACTCGGCTTGGCCTCCCGGAAAAGTGCTATCGAGTGGCTTAACTGGCTTTATTTTTAAGTGATAACTGTGCCCGGGGGGAACTGATAATGTGGGGGGGTTGAGTTATCTGGTTTGTTTCTCCAAATTGGCCGGCAAAGAAAGTTTTCGCTGGGTTCAAACTTTCTTTCTTGAAGGGGGGGAGTGTTACATATTTATGTGAATGTATGTGAAGTACCATGCAGGTCTTTGCTTCCGTGTGTAGTATATTAAGTTGTTGTGTAGTTGTTGTGGTTGGAGGGTCAGGAGCCCTTCTGAAAGAGTGGCAGGAAACGGAAGTGGCCGGAAGCGGAAGTGACGGGAAAGGGAGGAAAAAGACACGAGGGAAAGGAAGGTTCCTTCTTCCTCGCCCCGCTCCGACAAAAGGTGGAAGCGACCTTGCGCTGCGTGGAAAACGCGCCGTTTCGAAACGTCTGGCGAGAGGAGTTACCTGGGCGGTAAATACCTTTTGACACGTCCAGTCACCGTGAGTTCGTGCACGAAACCAAGCGTCCGGGACAGTTTGCCCCGTCTACAAAGACGCGTACGGGTCCGCACGTTGGGCCTCGCTCGCGTCGGAAGCCGCGCTGGGTTTTTGCCCCGTCTACCAAGACGCGTACGGGTCCGCACGTTGGGCCTCGCTCGCGTCGGAAGCCGCGCTGGGTTTTTGCCCATCTACAAGGACGCGTAAGGGTCGCACTTGGGGCCTCGCGCACGTTGGACGCCGCGCTGGGTTTGCCCCGTGGCTTGGCAAGGAGGTGCGCTGCAGCCGCGGCCCCAGTACGAGACTGCACGTTGGGAGCACGTCCGCCCGGGGTTCGTCCAACCGCCCGTGTGCGGAGAGGAGAGACATTGACCACGGAGGGAGTCAGGAGTGGGGCTCACGTGAGGAATGTATAAGATTAAGATGGCCATCTTAGAGTTTGTGTAGATGAGTTCACATGGTTGTAATATTGATTGCGCCTGGTTGTGTATTGTTGATTGCTCGGGGAAAATCTCCGTGGTTGTGTCTTTGAAAGTGTTTGGTATCATTACCATTGGAAATATATACTTGCACATCAGTTGTCTCCTGGGTGAAATTCCTATGGATTGCGTGGCGAATGCGCCTATATAATACTATTTGCTGGCGAGGGTCCTCTCACGGTCCGGGGGTCACCGAGACCTGGTATGCACTGAGGGGACCACGTAACAATATGTTCCGCAGGTTGATCGGAGCGATGAAGAGAAGGACAAGTTCTGGTGTGCGATATAGAAGCTGATGGAAAACGTGAAAGATGATGAAGTTGTTGTGGTAGGAGGAGACCTAAATTGACATGTGGGAAGGAGTATGGACAGTTTTGAGGGAGTTCATGGGGGTTACGGATATGCTGTGAGAAATGGAGAAGGTGAAAGGATTTTGGAGTTTGCTGATGGAGCCGATTTGTTGATTTGTAATACTCAGTTCCAGAAAGAGGATAATAAGCTTGTTACATACACGTCAGGTGGGTCGACGACAACCGTGGACTACCTGATGGTGCGTAGGCGAGATAGGGGGCACCTCTGGGACACAAAGGTGATCCCGGGGGAGGAGGCTGTTTCACAGCACCACTATGTTGTCTGCGACATAAGGGTGAAAGGTGCGAGGAGAGCTTGGCGGGTGAAGTACCAACCGAGAATGAAGGTGTGGAGGTTGAAAGAGGGGACAGTGAGGGAGGCATTAAAAGAGAGGCTGAGTAGGGTAGAGGATGATGTGGTTGAGCTTGAACGTGGTTGGATGTCAATGAAAGATAGTCTGTTGGGAGCCGTCGGTGAGGTATGTGGATGGACAAAAGGACCACCAAGGCACTCGGAAACATGGTGGTGGGATGAGGAAGTTGGAAAGAGGATTGACGAGAAGAGGAATAAGTTCAAGGAGTGGCAGAAGGCGGAGGGTACGGGAGCAGAAAAAGCAGAACATGAAAGTAATAAGGCAGCCAAGAAGGCTGCAAAGAAAGAGGTAGCAAAGGCGCAGGAGGCATGTAGGAAAATGTTCGGAGAAAGCTTGGATTCGGAAGAGGGTCAGAGAGCGGTATTCAGGATTGCAAAGCAGATAGCGAAAGAGAGGTGTGATGTGATGGGGGTGAGTTGCTTGAAGGATGAAGTGGGACAAATCGTTGTGGACCCAGATGGAATTAAAGGAAGATGGAAAAGATATATGGAAATGCTGTTGAATACAGAGAATGAATGGGATGGCAACATAGAGAGTAACCCAGTTTTGGGACCGGCAGAGAAGATAACTGAGAAGGAAGTTGAGGAAGCGATAAAAGCAATGAAGAGTAGAAAAGCGGGAGGGCCGACGGGAGTTGTGGGAGATATGTTGAAGGCAGCAGGAAGTTGGGGTGTGAAGAGAATGACAGAGATCTGTAATCTGGTGGTGAAAGAAGGCGCATTCCAGTGGATTGGCAACTGAGTACCCTCGTCCCTCTATACAAGGGGAAAGGTGACCCTCTGGAGTGTGGCTCGTACCGAGCGATAAAGTTATTGGAGCATGGAATGAAGGTATTGGAAAGGGTGTTGGAGAGGAGGATAAGGAAGAAGGTGAAGATCGACGAAATGCAGTTTGGATTTATGCCAGGAAGAGGAACGACAGACGTGCTCTTTATTGTGAGGCAGTTGCAGGAGAAGTACATGGAGAAGAGGAAGAAGTTATTTCTTGGGTTTGTTGATCTGGAGAAAGCATTCGATAGGGTTCCACGCGAAGTATTGACATGGGCATTGAGGAAGTTGGGAGTGGAGGAATGGTGGATCAGAGTAGTGATGGCAATGTACAAAAGAGCGCGCACAGCTGTAAGGACGAAGGACGGGAACAGTGGTGAGTTTGAGGTGAAGGTGGGAGTGCATCAAGGGTCGGTACAAAGTCCACCACTATTTGTAGCTGTGATGGAGGTGCTGGCTCAGAACGTGAAGGAGGGTTTACCGTGGGAGTTGTATGCAGATGATCTGGTGTTGTTTGCGGAAAGTATGGATGGACTGAAGGAAAAGATGAACAAGTGGAAGGAATGTATGGAGACAAAAGGTCTGAAGGTGAATATAGGAAAGACGAAGGTGATGGCAAGTGGTAAATGCAGTGCACCCTGTCGGTTAGAGCAGAAATTTATCAAGGTTGCCTAATCTTCATGAAGGAAAATGTGGGATCTTTAACGTCCACCAACTAACGCTGGCAGATGGTACACTGTTTAACATTCATCCGAAGGACAACAAGCGCTACGCCTCGGTCCCCTGTCGGGGAAGTGATGCGAGTTGACAAAGTGGAAGACGCAGAAAACATGCTATGATATGATATTTCGCTCACAAGGTTCAGGCGGCCATCATGGAGGCGGCCATCTTGGATTTTGACGTGGCGACCCAATTTTCAATTGCATTCTTCCTTATGCCTAGATACACCCACACACCAGATTAGAAGTTGGTACTTCGCTTATTTTTCCAAGATATTCCGCTCACAAGGTTCAGACATACATGGCGGCGGCCATCTTGGATTTTGACGTGGCGACCCAATTTTCAATAGCCTTCTTCCTTATGCGTAAATACACCCACACACCAGATTAGAAGTTAGTAGTTCGTTTATTTTTCAAGATATTTAGCTCACAAGGTTCAGACATATATATGGTGGTGGCCATCTTGGATTTTGACGTGGCGACCCAATTTTCAATAGCTTTCTTCCTTATGCCGAGATACGATCACACACCAGATTAGAAGTTGGTACTTCGCTTATTTTTCCAAGATATTCCACTCATAAGGTTCAACAATGACATACATGGCGGCGGCCATCTTGGATTTTGACGTGGCGACCCAATTTTCAATAGGGTTCTTCCTTATGCATAGATACACCCACGCACCAGATTAGAAGTTGGTACTTCGCTTATTTTTCAAGATATTCTGCTCACAAGGTTCAGACATATATATGGTGGTGGCCATCTTGGACTTTGACGTGGGGACCCAATTTTCAATAGCGTTCTTCCTTGTGCCGAGATACACCCACACACCAGATTAGAAGTTGGTACTTCGCTTATTTTCAAAGATATTTCGCTCACAAGATTCAGACATATATATGGTGGCGGCCATCTTGGATTTTGACATGGCGACCCAATTTTCAATGGCGTTCTTCCTTGTGCCTAGATACACCCACAAACCAGATTAGAAGTTGGTCCTTCGCTTATTTTTCAAGATATTTCGTTCACAGGGTTGACATATATATGGTGGCGGCCATCTTGGATTTTGACGTGGCGACCCAATTTTCAATAGCTTTCTTCCTTATACCTAGATACACCCACACACCAGATTAGAAGTTGGTACTTTGCTTATTTTTCAAGATATTCAGCTCACAATGTTGACATACATATATGGCGGCGGCCATCTTGGATTTTGACATGGTGACCCAATTTTCAATAGGGTTCTTCCTTATGCCTAGATGCACCCACTCACCAGATTAGAAATTGGTACTTTGCTTATTTTTCAAGATACTTCGCTGACAAGGTTCAGACATATATATGGTGGCGGCCATCTTGGATTTTGACGTGGGTTGCACCCACACACCAAATTCGAATGCGGTCCTTCGCTTACGCTCGCACGCACAGACAGACGGACGGACAGACACATGGACGGACACACGGACAGAGGGGAAAACCATAGTCCCCCTTTCGCTCCGCGGTGCGACGGGGGACAACAAATGCATGCATTGATGCCTGATCCTGCTTGTGAAACACCAGGATAACAGCTTATAGCTGGGTCGGGATTTGAACCCAGGCTCAAAAGCAAGTCTGTAAAAAAACAATGATACTTCATGTATTTACCTCACATTGAAGGTCTTTCGACAACAACAAAAACTCCAATTGAGAACCTGTTATTGCCTAACAAAACAAAAACAAGAGCACCAATTGCTTTGCAATACATATCCCCTACCGATGTGATATTTTAAGTCCAAAAAGGGCATAACTGTGAAAAATTGACGAAAGACCCTAAAATTTGAACTTGTTCTGTAACGTATCATAATAAAACCATGTACCAAATTTCAGATCAATACGTTAATGGGTATGGAAAAAAAGTCTGGAAACCCACAGGTCGGACGGACGGACAGAGAACAAACCTATCGTCCCCTCCGGTGAAACCAGTATGGGACTAAAAATAAAAACCTGCTACTCGACTTTCAAAGGTACATGGGCTACATAAGGTTATATTTTTACTTGGTTTGTGGTGGAGAAAAATAGTGGTTTTTGTAATTTATCAATTGCAAAGACATGTGTGAACCATTATTTTTATGCACTATCAGGAAGGCCCTCGGTAGGGCGCATAATTCCACCAGGCTGAACCGTTTACGTTTTGTATCCCACCGATAGGCCAGATCTGGATCCAGACCTGAACCAAAATCTAATCGGCTTGTTCTCGTCATCGAACAAATAACAATAAAACTCATCCACAACTTTTTGAAATACCATGCTACACCGTATATCTTTTTTGGCTCTATCCCTCAATGCTCAAGAATCACTTAAAGTCTAGGATCTGGATCTTCACCAAAATCAAATCAATTTGTCCTTGTCACACACCCAAACTGTCGCAGTTTTTTAACTTTTTGAAAAATAACTTTTTGTAATTTTTGTAACTTTTTGTAATTTCCGACACTTCTCCAGGGTGCTGGCATATGAAAATAAGAAAAATAACATTTTGAGATATCCTGTTCACAGACAAACAAACAGGGGTGAAAACAACCTCTGTCCGTCCACCTTCACTGGTGGGGATAACAATAAAACAGAAGCAGATAAAGTTTATAGACTAAAGAGAAGTAACTTTGATCAACTCGATGTGAAAGTGAGCATTTATTCTCCACAAGCAAAGAACAAAGGAAAATATCTTCCAATCAATCATTCGTTCATTCTCTTCATGACGCAGCTGAGCATTTCAGTTGGTGAGTTTGATCGGAAGCAGTGGTGCCCTCTCGACAATAGTCTTGTGTTTCTGGGACAAGACGTTGTGAGCAATCTCTGCACAGTGAGTCCTGCAGAACAAAAGCACGGGATGGGGAATTATGTTTAGAGATTTCATTTTTAGATTTTGTGTGCAAAACAAATGGGTACACAATTCCCTTTCTCCTGTTTTCCCCTTTGGTATGTTGTATCCTGATCTGGTCTCTGTCCTATCTCTTCCACAAGCCAAAACAATGAATTTTTAAAGAAACAAGTGATGCAATGAAGTTGAACCAAATCCCCACAATGACAACCTATCGAACTAGACCAATAGTTGGATTTAGTTCCTGCCCAGTGACCGAGGACACAGATAACCTACAAAGTACGGAGCGAGATGAGACGAGATGACACGACACGATGCACGCACACACGCAGGCAATAAGTTTGCAAAATAATAATTTGATACAAAAACTACTCTTACACATGAATAATGTTGCAGAGGGGTGGGGGAGGAAACAACATTTCCAACACTTGTTCAGGATGTAGTAATTACATTTTAGTTCCAGTTTTACTAGAAGTCCCTTTTGTATGCAGTGCATGGCTGTGGATAGCATAATTTGCTGAGGGTGCAGCTGTGCCGCTGATGCAGTGCCCACTGTAGATAAGAGCTGGGATTTGGCCAAGGCGCTGGCGGTAGCTAGCTCACCTACTCTTTGTGAAAGCGTCGTGGGATTTTTTTTCTTTTCTTCTTACGAGTGGTTCAACTTTTCCAAGGAATGACAAATTTACAAAGGATGCCCAATCTGAAGCTGCCTTTGGAGGTCGCATTGGCACCATGGGCAGCCCATTAAAAGTCCTGGATGGTTGTGAGCTCTAAAATTTTAAGAGACTGAACCTCTTCCAGTGGTTGAATGTGGAGATGGATAAGCGAGGTCATTGGACGATCCTTCTGGAGCGACAGGATAAATGTGAAATTTGCTTGTAATAAAAAAAATTCATTTGTTGCATTTGTCAGACCAGCATTCAATAATTTCCAGATTAAATCAACAAAATCTTCCCCAATCCTGTCGAGGGGCACTCCAGCTTCCACTAGGAGAGAAGAGGAAAGGATTCCATTGGTGACATGTCGCCTGCGCGAGTTGAGGACGTCAGAAGGCTAAGGTATGAAGATGGAATTGCATGCCACAGGCAGTGAACTTGGCAAGCAGAGGAGGATGCCAGATTGTAATAAATGCCGATATATGTCCTGACCTCTTGTTTGACATTCCAGGTCTCTGGCTATTGCCGGGAGAGAAGTAGCAGCATGTCCCGAGTTGAATAACCATGATGGATTCCAGCACTCTAAGGTCTGTGATTCCTTGTTACCAAGATGTCCAGGAAGGCCAGAGATCCAGACTGTTCCGCAAATGTGAACTTCACTTGGTGTCAGAAAAACAATCAATGCTGCTGTGCATTGTATTCATGACAACACTCGGAGATGACAAACAGGTCAACCAAGAATCAAAACAGCATTGGGGCTGCACATCTAAATTGGAAAGGGTTTCCATGACCATGTTGGCCACCACTGCCAACAACAAAGGGAGATTATGGAGCCAAAGGTTATTTTTCCTCTAACGCCAAAATAGGTGGAATTTAGAAAAAAGCCTCAGTAGATCACAGATATATCACTAGCATCGAGAGAAGATGGTCCACATTCCCATTAGTCCTCTCCCATCAAACGTCACCTGGTTCCTTCCACACCCAATTTTGTGCACAACATCACAAAGAGAAACACTACCATCAAATGAGATCAGTCTCAGCATGTCCAACTGTGATCAGTCTTAATCGCTCAACAAATTCTGTGACATTTTGGACAGACTGGTCTCATAAAATGGCAGATCTACGTGATAAGAGATTAAAGATGTCACAGGATGTGGTCAAAATAAATATACGGGGGAACAGGGAGCAGAATAAACAACACATTTGTATTCGTTTGTGCACAATACAGATTATATTCACAACATCCAACCTGCAATATTTATTTAAACACCATTAACGAACCATTTAAAGGTAAGCAGGTGATACTGCAGCAGAGTTACGGTCAAGGTGGAAGAAAACAAATAAAGGAGGGAGAGGGAGGTTCGCGTCGTTGGGAAGAGTGTGGTTTAAATTTGTACCATAAACAAGATGTCACAGGCTTTCTTCCATTTATCCCTACTAAAACTGAGCAACAATGGAATGGGTCGCACTGTATCGATTTTCCTCTCGATAATCCAACAAACCACTGAGCACAAGGAAGCACAGCAGTTACATTTGAGAGGTTCTGGCAGCACAGAAATCATGGAAATTTGAAATAACAATCAGGTGCACAGAACAACAAATGGATACTCGCTCACCTGTTGCTCATCATGAGGACCTCAAGTTCACGCACATTGTGGATGAGAAGCTTGTGGAATCCGGATGGCAGCATGAACGTGGTCTTCTTGTTGCTTCCGTAACCAATTTTTGGCATGCGGCACTGTCCCTTGAACCTCCGACGAACACGATTGTCAATTCCCTTCGGTTTGCGCCAGTTTGGCTATGAAAGTGGGGGGTGGTGTGGGTTAAAAAGTGGGGATAGCATGGGTTACAAAGTGGGGGTAGCGTGGTAAGAAAGTGGGGGTAGCGTGGTAAGAAAGTGGGGGTAGCGTGGTGAGAAAGTGGGGGTAGCGTGGTAAGAAAGTGGGGGTAGCGTGGTAAGAAAGTGGGGGTAGCGTGGTAAGAAAGTGGGGGTAGCGTGGTAAGAAAGTGGGGGTAGCGTGGTAAGAAAGTGGGGGTAGCGTGGTAAGAAAGTGGGGGTAGCGTGGTAAGAAAGCGGGGGTAGCGTGGTAAGAAAGCGGGGGTAGCGTGGTAAGAAAGCGGGGGTAGCGTGGTAAGAAAGCGGGGGTAGCGTGGTAAGAAAGCGGGGGTAGCGTGGTAAGAAAGCGGGGGTAGCGTGGTAAGAAAGCGGGGGTAGCGTGGTAAGAAAGCGGGGGTAGCGTGGTAAGAAAGCGGGGGTAGCGTGGTAAGAAAGCGGGGGTAGCGTGTTAAGAAAGCGGGGGTAGCGTGGTAAGAAAGCGGGGGTAGCGTGGTAAGAAAGCGGGGGTAGCGTGGTAAGAAAGCGGGGGTAGCGTGGTAAGAAAGCGGGGGTAGCGTGGTAAGAAAGCGGGGGTGGCGTGGTAAGAAAGCGGGGGTGGCGTGGTAAGAAAGTGGGGGTGGCGTGGTAAGAAAGTGGGGGTGGCGTGGTAAGAAAGTGGGGGTGGCGTGGTAAGAAAGTGGGGGTGGCGTGGTAAGAAAGTGGGGGTGGCGTGGTAAGAAAGTGGGGGTGGCGTGGTAAGAAAGTGGGGGTGGCGTGGTAAGAAAGTGGGGGTGGCGTGGTAAGAAAGTGGGGGTGGCGTGGTAAGAAAGTGGGGGTGGCGTGGTAAGAAAGTGGGGGTGGCGTGGTAAGAAAGTGGGGGTGGCGTGGTAAGAAAGTGGGGGTGGCGTGGTAAGAAAGTGGGGGTGGCGTGGTAAGAAAGTGGGGGTGGCGTGGTAAGAAAGTGGGGGTAGCGTGGTAAGAAAGTGGGGGTAGCGTGGTAAGAAAGTGGGGGTAGCGTGGTAAGAAAGTGGGGGTAGCGTGGTAAGAAAGTGGGGGTAGCGTGGTAAGAAAGTGGGGGTAGCGTGGTAAGAAAGTGGGGGTAGCGTGGTAAGAAAGTGGGGATAGCGTGGCAAGAAAGTGGGGGTAGCGTGGTAAGAAAGTGGGGGTAGCGTGGTAAGAAAGTGGGGGTAGCGTGGTAAGAAAGTGGGGGTAGCGTGGTAAGAAAGTGGGGGTAGCGTGGTAAGAAAGTGGGGGTAGCGTGGTAAGAAAGTGGGGGTAGCGTGGTGAGAAAGTGGGGGTAGCGTGGTAAGAAAGTGGGGATAGCATGGTAAGAGTGGGGGTAGCGTGGTAAGAGTGGGGGTAGCATGGTAAGAGTGGGGGTAGCATGGTAAGAGTGGGGGTAGCATGGTGAAAAAGTGGGGGTAGCGTGGTGAAAAAGTGGGGGTAGCGTGGTGAAAAAGTGGGGGTAGCGTGGTGAAAAAGTGGGGGTAGCGTGGTGAGCAAGTGGGGGTAGCGTGGTGAGAAAGTGTGGGTAGCGTGGTGAGAAAGTGGGGGTAGTGTGGTGAGAAAGTGGTAGCAGCGTGGGTAAGAAAGTGGGAGCAGCGTGGATAAGAAAGTGGGAGCAGCGTGGACAAGAAAGTGGGAGCAGCGTGGGTAAGAAAGTGGGAGCAGAGTGGGTAAGAAAGTGGGAGCAGAGTGGGTAAGAAAGTGGGAGCAGCGTGGGTAAGAATGTGGGAGCAGCGTGGGTAAGAATGTGGGAGCAGCGTGGGTAAGAATGTGGGAGCAGCGTGGGTAAGAAAGTGGTAGCAGCGTGGGTAAGAAAGTGGGAGCAGCGTGGATAAGAAAGTGGGAGCAGCCTGGGTAAGAAAGTGGGAGCAGCCTGGGTAAGAAAGTGGGAGCAGCGTGGGTAAGAAAGTGGGAGCAGCGTGGATAAGAAAGTGGGAGCAGCGTGGGTAAGATAGTGGGAGCAGCGTGGGTAAGAAAGTGGGAGCAGCGTGGGTAAGAAAGTGGGAGCAGCGTGGGTAAGAAAGTGGGAGCAGCGTGGGTAAGAAAGTGGGAGCAGCGTGGATAAGAAAGTGGGAGCAGCGTGGATAAGAAAGTGGGAGCAGCGTGGGTAAGAAAGTGGGAGCAGCATGGGTAAGACAGTGGGGGGTGGGGTAAGCGTGGTAAGAAAGCGGGGGATGTAAGAAAGTGGGAGCAGCATAGGTAAGAAAGTGGGGGCAGTGTGGGTAAGAAAGTGGGGGCAGTGTGGGTAAGAAAGTGGGGGGGGGGGGCGTGGTAAGAAAGTGGGGCTCGTGTGGATAAGAAAGTGAGGGCAGCATGGGTAAGAAAATCATCGATCCTTACAGAAGACTTCATGCCGAGAGTGACAGCTTGATCCTTCCTCTTGAAGGTGAACTCAGCAGGTGTGTCCATCCATAGACTTCAGTATCGCAGTGCCAACGGACTGTGCTGTATCAATGTTGACGGTGGAAAGGGCATTCTCCCCAGTGGCAATATTCCGGAAGCTCGGGTCATTGCTGAATGGATTTTGCTCCTGCAGATAACTGAGAACTGTCAGTGTGTCCTTCCAGTCACGGGATTGCCTTGCTTTGGTCATGTCTTTGTTCTGCTCTCCAGTGTTGTAGTTGACCCCCGTGAGTCCCTCCATTGCCTGGTTTACTTCTGCACAGGCGGGCATCGATAGCAGCCACAACAGACGCTGTTGCTCCGTCATCCCTCGCCCTCGTGTGAGCCCACCACTGGTTTTTAAACTTCTCATCAGAACCTGCTCAATGACCAGGTCAAGTGAGAGACCTGCCCATAGGCGATCGCATCGCCAAATCACGTGGAACCCTTCCTCGAAACGTTGTTGGACTTCTGGGTGTTCAGTCTTGAGGTTGTGCATCTGCTGAAGGTACACCCTGGCAGATTTGGTGTAAAGATTGTGTCCTGATGCTGCCAGATAGGGTAGCATGTCCTGGATAGCCTGCAGATGTAAGGCCCAGTTTCCAGTGCGTTCTGCACTGATGTATTTTCGTAGGATGTCCAGGATGTCCATGTACTGAACCCAGAGAGCTGAAGTTCTAGAGGACTTCTTGGTGGACTCGATGTGCTTTTGAAGGCGGTCTTTGATTCTCACTAGAACTTCAGACTGACAAACTTCTTCAGCAGATATAGCCCCATTTATCAGCTTCTCATAGATCTTATAAGCTCCCTCCAGGTCCGCATCTCTGCTTCCATCTGTTATCTTATGATCCGGTGGCCTTGCAGCTGCAGCTGCTTCGGCTGACTCTGACTCTCCATCCTTACTGTTGTCTGTAGTTCCAGATTGCTGTGGTAGATGGAAATCGAACACGTTTGATAGCATCAGTGCATTGAGGGCTGCATCAACAATTAAGTGTGCACGAACTGCTCGCGCAACAGCTTTGCCACACATCATGTGGATTACTGCGTTTGGGGCATAGATCAACTCCAGCAGTTCTTGTAGCCCAGATGAGGCCATCAAGTGTCCGATGCAACCGAGGAAGCTCATTTCTGCATGGAAGCCACCCAAACGCAAGACTATTCGTCTCAGATCACTTTCCATTGGCTCAGAGTTGATAATCCTGAGAGCCTTCCACCAGAGTGGCTGATCAAACGTGATTATTGGGGTGACATTGTGGCATCGTGCATGCTCACTAACAAATGTCAGGGTCGAGAATATGCATGTGCTATCACTGGGTTTCAGATCGATCATCGGCAGAAGCATAACAGTTGCTTTGCCAGGGTGGTCACCATAATGCACGAACTGCATCATTCCTGACCATGCAGGTCTGGGAGACCCAAAGAGGACGGATGCTTTCCACAGGACATCAAGATTTTCACAGCTGTTCTGGACCTGAAGGTTGACAAGCTTCTGGTAGGTCAGTGCCGTCAAATTGTGCCTTTCGTCTTTGTGGTACCGTACTTGTGCCCTTCCAACCATTGCCACATCCAAGGAAGTAGCCTTGATCCTGGGGATTGGCTGCCTTGATCTAATTCCAGGGGTTATGGCTGCAATCATTCCTATACAATGGAATGTACCAAGCCCATCAAGCGTGCGGATGTTATGGTCGACATTGTCAGCTACATATTGGACAAACTCTGTCGATAGGTCAGGAATGTTTGTTCCATGGAATTTGGCTGCATTTCGTTCAAACTGGTGCACCTCCTGGTATGCGCAACAAAACCCAAGGTGATGAAGAGTATCAATGAGGAACCGCGATGCAAAGTGGTGATATAGTTGCACGCCCAACCCAAACTGAAGTGGTGCTAACATGACTCTTGGTCTAGTATAGTTGCCTGCATCATTGCTTGTCCAATTGCCGCCACTTTGGCTTGAGTTTTGGTCCCGGCAAATAGTTCTTCCAGGAGCACGCGAAGAGTATCTGGAAGAAATCTGACGCCAGCCTCTTGCGATTCTATGTCATCAAGAGCTGGGTAAGACTCATAGGATAACCCGATGTCTTTGATATCTTGTTTGATGAGCTTTGCAGCTGCCTGCACAAGCTTGATCTTCTCTTGATCTTCTGTGTTTGTTTGTTTCTGCTGTGTCTCATAGTAGTCTTGCAGCACCACCCTGGCTGTTGTCCTGATGGTAACCAAATTTGGTTTCCCATTGATCTCGGTGTATATTATCTTCTCACCGAAGTGTTTTTGCAGACTCTTCTTCATATGGGTGTAACCGTATGGTTCATGTTCACTGTGTGCAAGCTTCTGCTGCATGAGGTCAATTAGATCATTTATGGTGATCTGCTCGTCATCATTTTCTTCTATATACTTCGCAACCTCCAAGAATGCTGCTGTCCTCTCATCAACGACAGGCCGACCAGCCTTCCTCCTCTTGGAGTCTTCTGTGTTTGTCTGATACGCTACTGGTATCTGCTTGTATGTGCGAAAATTCACACTGCAAGTCTGGTGGTAGACTGCATCTGCTGCATGTAGGTCATGCACATGCAGAATCCGTGCCTTCACAGTCTCTGACCAGTCATCACCTCGTGCACGACATGTTGCCAAAAGCGTGTCCTTGAATTCAATTGTCTTGACTTGGAAAACACTGACTTCACTTGGCTTCTTTCTCTTTTTTCCAAACTGAGCTGGTGTGCCACAAAACAGGCAATCGGTACTGTAAGAGAACCTCCCTGTAGTCGATCTTAGTGTAGGACTCTCACTGCTTGTACTTGTTTCTGACTCTTGTTGCCTGGTGTCCTTGGCTATCTGTTGTGGATTAATGTATGTCCAGCGACAGTCTTTGTGTATCTTATCACCAGGTACAGCATGAATATTGTCTCCCCTTTTTTTACTGGCCTGGTTGATAGATGAACTTCCCTTCTCTCCAAGTGTTGATACTGACGCCACTCCTCCGTCCACAGACTGCTTGCAAATGACACACTGTTCATATGCCTCCATTTCCTGAAAGTGGGGAAAAAAATATGCACGTTGAAAAATATGCATACAGAAAAAACATACAGAATATCAGCACTGATATTCTGTATGTTTTTTTGCTTCAAGGAAAAAAATACAGCATAGTCAAATCTAGCAGAAAGGGCTAAAAATCGGTTTTTGGGTAGGATCATATTTATGCATTTTTCAAAACTTTCCACCCATGCAATTCCTTAACACTTTTTTTTCCTCATTCAGGACATATTGAGGATACAAAATCAGTTTTGAGCTTGCTTCTGTTGCAATTAGTGTGAGGTCGTCACATTATTACTGGACTATAGGGCCGGCATGATGGCTGCTTGCAGGAGAAAGCAGTAAATGAGAAACAATATAAATTAAAACATTTTCAAACACTTCGTCAGATTGTCATATCCAACCATGTTTTCATGTCATTGTCAAATGAGATTTTTAGTGACAGACAGAAGGCCGACGTTAAATCTGTTATGTAACATTTCAAACCCGCATGGATAAACATTTAGCAATGTACAAACCGAAAACGCTGCCAACAACAACATGAGAGGAAAAACTAAAATGGATGGCATTCAATTGCAACGATTGCAGGAGATTCCGATCCACGAGTCAAAGAAGCACCTACCTTGGAAAAGTCAAAATGGTGGAAAAGGCTTAACGATATTACTTCCGGTTTATTCAAAAAAATATTTAAATTCTCGCGGATTTTTCTATTCCACCGAAAGTATTATAACGATATGTTGAAAGTAATTGCAAACCAATAGGGTATTGAGAAAAAAAATTAACTTTAACCATGATTGTATGTCCTGTGTATAAATTTCAACGGTCCCATCGTGTTACGTCCGTGGCGCGCCGTGATTACGTCATACGTTTCAGTATCTCGTGAGGAATTCCTTCCTCGGTTGTTGTTGTTTTTTTATAAGGTAATGCCCATTCAGTCTTGTGTTAGCAACTCTAGAACTTTATTAGACACTATACTTTAACATTGCCTTAAAAGCTGCAGAATATATCACTGGGATATAAAACGTAAACTGCTCAGCCTGTCGGAAGTATGCGCTCTGAGCTCCATTAAATAGAGGAACTACCCGCCGATGAGAGTGCGTTTGCTGATGAGGCCACGCGGCCGCCATATTGGGACTCCCTACCGACAGAAAGTTCCACAGGAAACAACGGCTTGTTCTCACCAAACCAACTCATCCACCAAGTTTTGTCACAACTCTTCCACAAGTGTTTGAAATATTATGCTGCATATAATTTCTGGCCCTATCTCTCAATGATGAAGAACCTGAAGAAGATGAAGAATAAGAAGATGAAGAATGATGAAGTGCATTGAATAAATGTGCTGGTCCGACTTGGTTGTCTTACTTTTCACCCCTCAATCCAATGGATACATTAAGTCACAGTTGATGACTAGATTGACACATTGCTCATTATTTTGGCATTGTCCTGTCCGTGGAGATTCGATCAGAGTACCAGCCAGATGAGGACTGGGAAGATTTTGCAGATCGCTTGGAACAATGATGACGGTGTAGTGCGGCGCTATGCGCACGACTTGTTTGCCAAGAAGAAAAGCAACAACGCGGGTAACCAAAAAGAGTCTTTATTCCAAAGCTCAACTATAGCACTGACGTGCTCGGGGCTGCACGCCCCGTGTATATCCCGAGGCCACGCCTACTCCTCGGGCGTGGCCGACACCCTCTTATTGCGCGGAATGATGTCACCGCGCCAGCGAGCCATCGTGTCCGCCACACGCCCCCCCCCCCCCCCCCAGAATTCCCGCGCACCTGAAGGGTCAGTTTGCGGGGCAAACGGATGACCCGGCCGAAGCGCCCTCTAGCGGCTGGCGGCGTCTGGGATGCCGGGATGTCATCTGGGATGCCTCCAGCGGCACCTGGGATGGGTGCAGGACCGGGGGGGGGGGGGGGGAGCGTGCCGGCGGGCGGACCTCCGGCGCGGGGGCCGAGCCACTGGCGGGGGGTGGTCCACGTCGAGGTGGGCCGGCTTGAGGCGGTCCACGGAAACGTGGTCAGGAGTACCGCCGATGTCAAGGGTGAAGTGTTTCGCCCCGGTCTCCAGCACGCGGAAGGGCCCGTCGTACGGGGGCCGCAGCGGTGTCCGGTGGGCGGCGTGGCGGACGAACACGTACTCCGCCGTGCGAAGCTCCGGGGCGACGTGCGTTGGCGGGCACCCGTGGTGCGCCGTCGGCACCGGGGCAAACCTCCGGGCGGTCTCCTGCAGTGCGGAGCGCTGCTGCGCCGAGGACCATGGTGCCGTGGAGTCGGGGAGGAACTCGCACGGCACCCGCAGCGGTTGTCCGAAGACCAATACCGCCGCGGATGCGCGCAGGTCGTCCTTGGGCGCCATCAGGAGGCCCAGCAGGACCCAGGGGAGCCTGTCGACCCAGCCGCCGTCGCGGAGGGTGGCCCGGAGCGCGGCCTTCAAGGAGCGGTGGAAGCGCTCGCACAGGCTGTTGGCCTGGGGGTGGTAGGCCGTGGTGCGGTGCAGCTGGACGCCGAGCCCCCGCGCGCCGCCCCCCAGAGCTCCGAGGTGAACTGGGGGCCGCGGTCGGACGAGATGTCCGAGGGGGCGCCGAACCGGGCAACCCAGGTGGCGAGGAACGGCTGCACGACGCCCGCCGCCGTCGTCGCCGCCAAAGGCACGACCTCCGGCCACCGGGTGATGCGGTCCACCATGATGAGGACGTGGGTGAAACCCCGCGAGGGGGGCAGAGGTCCCACCAAGTCCACGTGAACGTGGTCGAACCGACGTTCGGGCACCGTGAACGGGGCCAACGGGGCCTGTGTGTGGAGGTGCACCTTCGCGCGATGGCATGCGAGGCACGTCCTGGTCCAATCGCGGACGGCCTTCCGAAGGCCATGCCAGACGAACTTGTCGGCGACCAGCCTCTGGGAGGCCTTCGTGCCCGGGTGGGACAGGCCGTGGATGGCGTCAAAAACCCGGCGCTGCCAGCCCGCGGGCACGATGGGGCGAGGCCGCCCGAGGGAGACGTCGCACAAGAGGGCCGTGCCCGCGCCGTCGAACGGCACCTCGGTGACGCGGAGGCCCGTGACGGCGGTCCGCAAGGCCTGGACGTCGGGGTCGGCGGTCTGGTCCGCCGCCATCCGGGCATAGTCGATCCCGAGGTGGACCGCGTGGGCGACGGACCGGGAAAGGCAATCCGCCACCGGGTTGTCCTTTCCCGTGACGTGCCGGATGTCCGTCGTGTACTCGGACACGGCCGAGAGGTGACGCTGCTGCCGGGCCGACCATGGCTCGGCGACCTTGGCCATCGCGAAGACCAGGGGCTTGTGGTCGACGAAGGCCGTGAACGAACGGCCCTCGGGCAGATGGCGGAAGTGCCGGACCGCCAGGTGGAGCCCGAGCAACTCGCGGTCGAAGGTGCTGTACCGGTGTTCGTGCGGGCGAAGCTGCCGGCTGAAAAACGCCAGCGGTTGCCAAGCACCACACACCCATTGCTCGTGCACCGCGCCCACCGCGTAGTCCGACGTCTCGGTGGTGAGGGCGATCGGTGCATCGAGCGCCGGGTCCGCGAGCATGGTGGCGTTAGCCAAGGCGAGCTTCGCGCCCGCGAACGCCGCGTCCATCTGCTGGGTCCAAACAATGTTACCTTTGCCCGGCTTCCCCCGGAGGGCCTCGTGCAGGGGGCGCAGGAGCTGGGCGACGCGGGGCAGGAAACGGTGGTAAAAGTTCACCATGCCCAGGAACTCCTGGTGCCCCCTGATCGTGCGGGGGTGCGGAAACCCCTTGACCGCCTCCACCTTTGCCGGTAAGGGGGTGGCCCCGTGCCTGGTGACGCGGTGCCCCAAAAAGTCGATTTCGGCGACGCCAAACCGGCACTTGGCAGGGTTTACGATCAGGCCATGCTGGCCCAGGCGTTCGAAGAGCGTGCGGAGGTGGCGGAGGTGCTCTTCGCCGGACGCGCTTGCGACGAGGATGTCGTCCAGGTAGACGTAAACGCAATCCAAGTCGCGCAAGACGCTGTCCATCAACCGTTTGAACGCCTGAGCCGAATTCTTCAACACGAAGGGCATCCAAAGAAACTCGAAGAGGCCAAATGGTGTAATGACGGCCTTCTTCGGTATGTCCTCCGGCCTGACGGGGGCCTGGTGGTATCCGCGGATGAGGTCCACCTTAGAAAAGAAGGACATTTTCGCCAACCGGGCGGAAAAGTCCTGAATGTGAGGGACCGGGTAGCGGTCGGGGGTGGTGGCATCGTTGAGGAGGCGGTAGTCTCCGCACGGCCGCCATCCCCCGCCGGGCTTCGGCACGATGTGCAGTGGCGACGCCCAAGCGCTCTTGGAGCGCCGTACAGTGCCCAGCCGCTCCAGCGTAGCGAACTCCGCCTTTGCCACCGCGAGCTTCGTCGGCTCGAGGCGGCGTGCCCGGGCGTAGACCGGTGGCCCGACGGTGGGGATGTGATGTTCCACCCCATGCTTGATGGCCACCGCCGAGAAGGTGGGCCGCGTGAGGGCCGGGAAGCTGGCGAGGAGGCGGGTGAACTCGTCCGCTGCCGGAAGCGTACAGACCAACCTCGCCGGGACTGAACCGCTCAGCAAGCCGCTTGGCGAGCCGCTCTGTGAGCCGCTCAGGGAGCTGCCCAACGAACTGCTCAGCGTGCAAGCAAGCGAGCTGAACGTTTCGGCCTGGACGAGGCGTCTGTGCTTCACGTCCACCAACAACCCATTTGCACATAGGAAGTCCGCACCGAGCAATGCCATGGGCACGCTGGCGGTTACGAACGTCCATTGAAAGCGTTGCCCTCCGAACCGCAGGGAGAGGCAGCGCTTCCCGAATGTGCGTATGGGTGTACCGTTGGCTGCAAGCAACGCGGGGCCCCTGCCCGCGGTTCGCTTGTCGGACGTGGAGGCGGGGATAACGCTCACCTGTGCGCCTGTGTCGCAGAGGAAGCGACGCCCGGACAAGGTGTCCGTGACAAAAAGGAGGCTGCCGGAAAGGCCGACGCTCAAAGCCGCTACCGAGCGCCGGCCCAGGCGTTTCCCGACTTGCCAAACGAGCACGGCGGGCAACAATTCCTAGCCTTGTGGCCAAACCTAGCATGGAAACGGCACCAGGTTTGCGGCAGAGGCGGAGGCTGCGGCTTTCGCGGTGGTGGTGGGCGGGGCGCGGCGGCGGCCACGAGGTGTGCATCGGCATCAGCCTCGGGATCCATGAGGTGTGCAGCAGCATCAGCCTCGGGATCCGCGACGGCCGCACCGACTCTCGCCCGCATGTCACAAGCCGCGAAAAACTTGTCGGCCTGGACGGCCAGAGCGCTGGGTTCCTTTATTTTGGAACCGACCAACGCGAGGCGTACCTGTGCCGGTAGCTGGCGTAGAAAGAGCGCCCGAATAAAAAAATCCGGGGCTTTGTCACCCAGCAGCGACAGCATGTAGTCCATCCGGACCGATGGTCGTGTGTCGCCGAGTTCGGGAAGGTCCAGGAGGCGGTCGGCCCGTTCGCACTCCGTGAGGCCGAACGTGGCGATGAGGAGACGCTTGAGCACCTCGTACCTGTGGTCGGCCGGTGGGTTCCGCAGGACGGACACGACTCGGGCGGCTGTGCCGGGCCCGAGGGCGGCGATGACGTGGTAATAACGCGTCTCATCCGCCGTTACGCCTCGAAGTTGGAACTGTGCCTCGGCCTGCACGAACCATACCTCGGCCTGAGCTTCCCAAAACTCAGGGAGCTTCACCGCAACTGCGTTGTTTGACATGGCGCGTTCTGTTGGTCAGCGGCGGCTGAACCAGCGTCGAGGTCACCAGTGTAGTGCGGCGCTATGCGCACGACTTGTTTGCCAAGAAGATAAGCAACAACGCGGTTAACCAAAAAGAGTCTTTATTCCAAAGCTCAACTATAGCACTGACGTGCTCGGGGCTGCGCGCCCCGTGTATATCCCGAGGCCACGCCTACCCCTCGGGGGTGGCCGACACCCTCTTGGTGCGCGGAATGATGTCACCGCGCCAGCGAGCCATCGTGTCCGCCACAACGGTGTGAGTGGTCACTTTTGACAAACCTCCCCCCTTCGTTGGTGTCCTCACGTGGCATTGTGTGTTGTGCGATGGTAGTATACGCCAATGTGGGACCCACAACATCGACTGCAAACATCTCAGATATAAACTTGTCTTTACAGAGATTGACGTTGGCAGGTTTTCCTTTTTTGCCTCAACTGTCTGTATCTCGCTGACACATTTAAAAGCAAGTCTCCTCCATTTAAAGTGGTCCAGGCCTTTGTGGCAAATGTTTTGCCGATCTGACCTGTTTGTGGCCTGATGTTTCCAGGTGACAACTGGAATGGTACAAGACTTGAGAGTAGGCTGAAGGATGTCATTGTAGTTAGTGCTTCCTATTTACCAAATTTAAGTTGACCGCAGAAAAGCGCTGAGGTGTCCTGACCAGCAAAGCTGGGCTTGCATCAGGAAATACTCAATTCCTTGGATACGACAGCGGTCTAGGATTGAAGTGTTTGGTATTCCGTCTCGCCAGGCGATGCCAACTATCTTACAAAGGCATCGCATATGGAATTGATCGAGGTTTTTGATATGGGGATGACAGGGTGTCCAAGATTCACATTCATACAGGAGTGTCAATGAAACGACGGCACGATAGACACAGATTTTAGTGTCCAGGTGAATGCCACGTTCATGCCAGAGATGGTGTGTCAACTTTCCAAAGGACATACATGCTTTACTAAGTCTTGGTGTGACTTTGTCATGAATCATTGCATTTTGAGAAAGGACACCTCTAAGGTAGCAGAACTTATCTACAACTTTGAGGGGTGTGTCATCGATGGTAATGGATGGGACGGTATACGCATTTTCTGTTCTCGGCTGAAGCATAGCCGTGGTCTTCTTGAGGCTAATAAAGAAGACCGAGGCTGTGCTTCACTATGTCTCTCACACTAATCACACTCTCATTACGTCACTCCGAAAGACCGTGTGGAAAACCCTCCCATCTACTTTCTCAACAATCCTCTCGAAGAAGTTCTGTCACTCAAGCTTTTAGGTCACACTATCTGCCATGATCTTTCCTGGGAAAACCACATTTCAAATCTGGCCTCCAAAGCCAGTCGCCGACTGGGCATCCTCCATCATGCGAAGTCCTTCCTTGGCACACCTGAGCTCCTCACCACATACAAGACTTTCATCCGCAGCTCAATGGAATGCTGTTCCCCCCTCTGGGCTGGTGCTCCTGCCTCACACATGGCTCAGCCTCATGCTGCAGAAACCAAAAGTTTTAGGATCATTGGAATCTCCCGCTATGAAGATGATTCTGATGGACTTTCACTCAGTCACCGCATGCAGGTAGGTGGTCTTTCTGTCTTCTACCGACTCCTCTCCGGCCTAGCACCACCTCTCCGGCCTAGTCTGTGCTCTGTCCTCCTAATATTCCTACAGGTCGCACAAGATCTGCCAGCAATCCTCTTCTGGTGTAACTGCCAAAATCAAGACTCTGTTCACCTTCACTCTTTCATTCCTTTTTTTTCCCGCCTCAGGGACAAACTCCCTCACTCTCTTCAATCCCACTCCTCCCTCCAGTTCTTCAAATCAGCTGTTCACCACCATCTCATATCTTCCCCCATCCAAAACCTTGATCTTTTATACCCCCGTCAATCCACCCCAATCCCACCACTTTCAAATTCCATTTTCTTTCCTGAAATCCTCTGTAGTGTCCATCTTGTTTATCCCGTGTACCCCTCCCCAGCCCTCTGTCTTCCACAGATCTCCCGATGTTCCTGTTCCCTACTGTTGTTGTGCTTCGCTCCCTCTCCCCCTCTTGTCTCCCACTCCCTTTATTATATGTTCTATGTGTTAACTCTTGTACGAACCTCGACCAAGTATACAAAAAAAAATTGTGCTTTTTTCATGAATTTAAGAGTTAAGAACATAAAATAAAGTATTGTTACAGTTCTGCAAAAGTGTCATTCCCCAGGCAATGGCATGCAACATAGAAGTTCGCCAGTTAGTTATTTCATTATTAAATGTTTCAGATAGGCCTCCCTTTTGTGTCGTGGGTTTCCAGGGAAATAACTGTGTGGGATAACTTTATTCATCTCGGAAGCAAAGTGCTGTCCCTCTGGAGTCACTGACATCACCACCGAAGAGGAAAGGCAGCAGCGAAGTTGTTCTCATTTGCACATTCGCGCCAAGACCGCATTCAAATGTGCAAGCCAATTTCAAACTGCAGCCGCCACCACAACCAGGACTAACCATCTCCACACCACAATACAATATGGATCTGTAATGTATCAGGCTGGGAAAACAGTTTGAGTGCACCATCGGTCGTTTATTGCGCAGCCGGGAAAACCACAAGCCCCCAGTGTAGGCCCAGCTTCCTCTGCCAAGCCGTATGCCCCGCCTCTTTTATATCCACCTTCCGGTTTAATCCCATGCAATACATAACATCTAGAGTCCCTTTATATACAGAGTTGCGACATAGAGGGTCCGGAAAAATCTAGTCACGTGATTGCGTGGAGCCATTTTGAGTCCATCGTGGACAGGATCAGGATCGGACGCATATCGGTCAGCGTTTTAACGTTCCCGCTGTACGCAGCGTTCTCATTCGTGTTTTACATCGATTTTATGACAAAATGACAGGTTGTAGCACCTGTGGGTGCACAAATAGAACGGAGAAGGGATTCAAGATGTATAGATTTCCATCAGATGCTAAAAGATGGAAAATCTGGGAGAACAGAGTCAGTCGTGTTGGATGGAAAGTAACTTCTTCGTCAGTTCTCTGCCAGGTCAGTGTGATGGTGGTAATGGTCCCATATGCGTATATTTGTGTGCTGCGAGTGAGACTGGCCTTTGCTTTGGCTTTACAGGCTTGTTATCCATTGCTCGTGGATTAATTAGCACTTGAAGGGGAAGGTGTAGTGGTTACCTTATTCACATGTCGCGGTTATCTTATTCACATGTCGCGGTTAACTTATCCGCATGTGACGGTTACCAATACGATATGTTTGGTCTCACCCACACACACGGGCTTTTGGTTGTGTGGTCGTGACGCACGCGGCTGTTGGAGCCACGCCCTCCGAAGAGGGTTCTTGGTTTTATATAAGCCGTTACGACTTCTGTTCGCGAGCAGTTGCTGGAGATTTCTGTACAATAAACAAGCTTTGTACCCAACGAAATGGCCTCTTCTTGTCGTCTTCGGCAACTACTAAACTGTGATGGTGGTAATGGTCCCATATGCGTATATTTGTGTGCTGCGAGTGAGACTGGCCTTTGCTTTGGCTTTACAGGCTTGTTATCCATTGCTCGTGGATTAATTAGCACTTGAAGGGGAAGGCATCTTTATTTAAAATTAAGTTTGAGTTAGAGTCTTCGAGTTAGATCAATTAATATAGGGTCTAGATCATGTCTCCAAAGTCAGACTCAGACTCAAAGTCAAACTCCGGTCAAACTAAAGTCAAAACAAAGACGAATGAACGGAGAACGGATCCGGGCTAACTCGGCCCACTCTTTAAAGGCAGGGTTAGGGTCAACACTAACCCTAATTCTGACCCTAATTCTGACCCTAACCCTAAACCTAAATCTAACCCTAACACTAAACCCTAAGGGTTTAAACCTGGAGCAAATGCTTGATCGCTCTTATCAAAGTCAAAGAGGATCGGAAAGGAATTTTCAGTATCTTTTTTCCTGCTAAAGGTTTTTGATCTGTTTTTCGCCTTTCCCTGGTTAAAAATTTGTGAGCATTCTCTATTGAATTAACTTGCACATATTTGTACTTTTGTGATGTCATTATTATGGAGTATGGTTTAAGACAAGAGAAAACACCCTCTACCTTTCCATGCGTAATTAAGAAAATTATGGACATATTTGTAATGCCTTGACGGCTTGAGTGTTTGTTAAATTGAAATTTCAATTTGGTTTTTATTTTTAATTGCATGTAGTACAGTACGTATGTAGTATTTAAATGAATGCAGGGCCCCAATGGAAACCAGTTTTTAACTGTTTGGGCATACCCTGGGAAAAGAAATGCAATAAATAAATAAATAAATAAACCCTAGCTTTTAAGAGTAGGTTATACCAAAGATTTAAAATGTATTGGTGTGGGTGTAGACTGCCAGATCTCGGGATACTAAACAGGTCGACACCCCATAGAAGCATAGAAGGGAGCCCATCTAACTTCTGAGCGTAGAATGGTCGGGACTGGCTTTTACCTTCTGGAAAGAGGGGGCCGGGGGTAGGGGGGCTAATCTATTTTTGGTGGGATTAATATATGATCGGCAACATGCAGCAAAGTTTAGATTAATAATTTAAATATGAAAATTAAACAAACACAAATATATACCCACACACGATAAACAAGGTCAAACAACTGCAGAAATACAAAGATAACTCTTAACATTGTATTGTACATGTACATGATGTATAAGCAGGGAGGTGAGAGTTCGAGTCTCGCTCTCACCTCCCTGAAATTAAAATGAGGCTGAAATAAGCAGCACATGTACCTGTCTAGTTAATTCCTTCTTTGTCATGGTTCTAAATGTCTGTGACTGTTAAATCACAACCAACTCTGTGATTTTCTTCTTTATCATATGGCTCTTAGTTGTCATAAATCTTCTATTTTGTCATATTCACATAATTTGTTCATTATCAACATGGAAAAGACCATTCCCATCTCTCATACATAGAGAACATAATGGAATACACGGTTCAATGCACTAGCGCCATACAGCGGCTCCGCACTGAATGGACTCAAAATGGCGTCAAATCGTTAGTTGTCGCTACTCTCTCTATAAAGGGACTCTAATAACATCTCCCCCCTCCCATTAACAGTGAAAATACCAATGTGAAAATAACAGTGAAAAGCATACCAATGCATACAAAAATACAGACATACAAAATTGCGAAATTGCAAATGCAAAATTGAATGCGAAAATTGAATCGAAATTGAAAATCGAATGCAAAATGCATACAAGAATATTAGCTACAAGTCAAGGCGAGTAGGCACCTTTCGAACTCTGGATGATCGTCAGGGTGCAACTGCAAAGCCGCCACACGGCCCCACTGGTGGTGCTGCAACAGCGTTATGGGGTTCAGCCTCAGGGAGTGGTGCAAAGACGTCACACGGCCCCACTGGTGGTGCTGCAACAGCGTTATGGGGGTTCAGCCTCAGGGAGTGGTGCAGTACTATATGGGGCAACAATGTCGCTGTTCACAGGTTCAGGAAGTGGCGAGGTATCCTTTGTGAAAATGACAGGATCACAGGACCGATACCGGACATGATCAAGGTGCCTCCGGATGACTCGATTGTCCTCTAGTTTGATAACGTAGGACAATGGTCCCTCATTTTTGTGAACCAGCCCTGGTAACCAAACCATTCCGCGACCAAAGTTTCTCGCAAACACCGGGTCCCCGACCTTTATAGAGCGCTGTACAGCATGTTTGTCATGGTGAAGTCTCTGTTTCCACTGATTTTGATACACAACCGACACCACATCTGGTCTTAGACAATCCAGTCATGTACGCAAACGTCGTTTCATCAGCAGCTCAGCCGGTGTCACCCCTGTTGTTGTGTGGGGAGTGATGTAGTGAGTGAAAAACACACGTGATAGTCTGGTCTGAAGGCTTCCGCCAGGTATCTTACTTAGACCAGACTTGACGAAACTCACAGAGCTTTCCGATAGTCTATTTGAAGCTTGATGGTGTGGGCTCACAAACTTGTGAATTATAGCATTCAGGCGGGTGAATTCAGTGAATTCAGAACTTGAGAAACAGGTCCCATTGTCCGTGACTATCAAGCGTGGCAAACCATGCGTGGCAAAGCACTGGCACAGCCTCTCTATGGTAGCGTGCGAGGTTGCTGTATGTGTTACATAGGCGTCGATCCATTTAGTGTGAGCGTCCGTAACAACAACGATCATACGGCCTTCGATGGGTCCAGCATAATCAAGCTGAATCCTCTGCCATGGTTCAGTGGGCCATTCCCAGAGGTGTAATGGTGCCTTAGCAGGGGCGTTTCAACTGCTTTGGCATGGATAACAATGTTTCACACACTGTTCGATGTCAGAGTCGAGGTGAGGCCACCAGACATAGTTCCTTGCCAGCGATTTCATTCTTACAATGCCTGGATGACAATCGTGAAGCTGGTCCAAAATCTTTGTGCGCAAGTTTGGGGGAATGACCACTCGGCATCTCCACAGCAAGCAGCCGTTCTCGACACTTAGTTCATTTTGCCTGACCTTGTAAGAATTCAATTCAGGGTCAGCATCGCGTAGAAGGCCCCACCCATGCCCAGTAGCACGAATGACCTTGGAAAGAAGTGGGTCACGCCTGGTGTAGGTCCGTATCTGGTTGGCATCAATTGGGTTGTCATTCAAAAAGTCCATCAGAGATATCACGCTGCCAGGTACAGGGGGGTCAAACACTGTGTCCGGAAGTGGTAGGCGACTCATGGCGTCTGCATTTGAAATTGTGGAGCCAGGTCTGTACGTAATATCGTAATCATAAGCCGAGAGTGAAAGTGACCAGCATAAGATCCGAGGCGGTAAGACCTCTGAGGTAGCCTGTGATGGACCAAACAAACTAATCAGTGGCTTGTGGTCCGTGTAAATCGTGAAATGCCGACCGAAAACGTACTGGTGAAATTTCTTAACTCCGAATACAATGCCGAGTCCTTCTTTGTCCAGCTGACTGTGGTTCTTCTCAGTAGGAGACAGTGTACGAGATGCGAATGCTATTGGTCTCTCTATGCGATCTGGCATGATGTGTGACAGAACAGCACCAACCCCGTACTGACTCGCATCACACGACAGGACCATGTCTTTGTCTGGGTTGTAGTGAACTAGCACATTTGAAGACTGCAGCATGTCTTTTGACTTCTGGAAGGCTGCTGACTCCGGAATGTCCCATTTCCAGCTGATGCCTTTTTTTAACAGGCAATACAGTGGGCCAAGCATGGTAGCAATGTTTGGGATATACCTGCTGTAGTACTGCAGCATGCCAATGTAAGCCTTGAGTTCAGTGATGTTGGTCGGAGCAGGGGCGTCTTTGATTGCTCTGATCTTCTCTTCTGTGGGATGTAAGCCTTCGGCGTTCATTACGATGGCCCAAATAGGTCACCGACGGAACCATGAACTCGCACTTGTCTCTCCGCAGGCGTAGTCCAGAGTCGGAAATAATACGTAGAACACGTTCGAGGTGGTCCAGATTATGAAGCTCTGAGCGGCCAGTGACTAGGATGTCATCTTGGTAAACAACAACGTGTGGTTCAGCAGCGAACAGGCTATCCATACAACGTTGGTAGATTCCTGGCACCGATTTGACACCAAAACTCAAGCGGTTGTATTTGTAGAGCCCCCATGCGTGTTGATGGTGAGATATTCTTTGGAATCCTCATCCAGAACGACTTGTAGGTAGGCCGATCTCATGTCGAGCTTGGTGCAGGACTGTCCTCCGCTCAGTTTTGCGTATACGTCATCGATCCTTGGTATGGGATATTTGTCCAAGGTGGAACATTTGTTAATCGACATTTTGTAATCCCCGCAAAGGCGTATCAATCTGTCTGCCTTCACAACAGGAACAACTGGAGCAGCCCAATTTGAGCACTGAACTGACTCAATGATACCTAACTTTTCCAGTCTGGCTAATTCTGCATCAAAATTTTCTTGCAATGCGAGAGGGACTGGGCGTGCTTTGCAGAAAATTGGCTTCACATCTTTCTCAACGTTGAGCTTGGCAGTGAAGCCCTTCAATGTCCCGAGTTCATCCTTGAAGATGTCCGGGTATCTCACGAGGAGGTGCTGCAGTACAGTTACTGGCTTGGAAGCCTGTAGTTGGTGGATGTGTTCCCAATTGAGTTTGACAACATCGAGCCAGTTTCGCCTTTGAAGTGTGGGTCCATCCCCAGGGATGACCAAGAGTTGTAATTGGTGAGTGTTGTTTTCATAGGTTACTGTGACATCACACGACCCGCGGGCTTGTATTGACTCACCAGTATATGTGATGAGTTGGATTGGGGACCAACGGAGGCTGGGATGTTCACAATTCCCCCACAGGTTACGGAAAGCTGCTTCGCTCATGAGTGAGACGGCAGCCCCCGTGTCTACCTCCATTTCCACGTTCCGTCCATCTCTATCTACTATAACCAGTATTGGAGTAGACTGTCTGCCAGACTTTGTGTGGAAAAGGTCATACGACTGAACACTGTGGCTGTTAGGGCTGTCTCCATCAGTCACATCTTCTTGGTTATGCTCTGAGTCAAGGAGGTGGGTTTTGCATTCCTCTCTCCTTGCCCTTCGTTTTCGAGACAAGCACGCAGAGGCGATATGACCCACCTTGTGGCAGCAGTTGCAAGCGGAATTCTTGAAACGGCACGTAGAGGCAGAATGCTCCCCATTGCAGCAGAAACATTTGTCAGCACCAGCTGCCAAGCAGTTTCCAGGTGTTTTGGCGTTGGATTTTCTGGTCGGATGTTGTCCCACCCGGTTGACAGATGACAGGTCAGCTCTGGGCTGGTAAGTGATGGAGCGTGCAATATCTGCAGCATTTTTGTCTGCACACTCCATTGCAATAGCAATGTCCTTTGCACTGGAAAATGTCAGAGTCCGTTCAGCAAGTAGGCGCCGGCGAATTCGATCTTGCTCGACTCCCACTACGAGCAAGTCCCTTAGCATGTCGTCGAATGTAGCACCAAACTGGCAATGCTGGGCAAGGTGTTTCAGGTGAGCTATGAATGCCGAAATGGACTGCGTTGAGGTTTGGCGACACATGTAAAAATTGAATCGACTCACAATGACTGAGGGTGTCGGTTCGCAGTGCTCCTTCATTGCTGCCACAAGCTCGGCGTGTGTTAAATCCATCGTGGTCCTGGGCATGGCGAGATTCTTCAGAATAGTAAACGTCTCGCTGCCGCATACCGACATCAGGATTGCTTTCTTCCTGGCATCATCCTCGATGCCGTTAGCTTGGTAGTAATACTGTAGACGCTCAATGTACGCCTCCCAGCTTCCTTCGTGCGGGTTGAACTCGTCAATCCGGCCATAGGACATGGTGCTCAAGTAGCGTATGCTGTGAAATAACGAGTTGGTAGGCCAACAGCTAACTGCAATAGCTCAGCTTGCTTTGCATGCGCTCATCAGAATCCGGTCCTCGTCGCCATGTAATGTATCAGGCTGGGAAGACAGTTTGAGTGCACCATCGGTCGTTTATTGCGCAGCCGGGAAAAGCACAAGCCCCCAGTGTAGGCCCAGCTTCCTCTGCCAAGCCGTATGCCCCGCCTCTTTTATATCCACCTTCCGGTTTAATCCCATGCAATACATAACAGGTTCAACATCTGTCATCGTGCTTTTATTGATCACAACCCCTCACCAACCACAGCTCAACCATGCCAGCTCAATCCCAATTCTAGCACCACCAGACATTCACCATTCAACCACTGCAACGCTCCACAAACCTGCCTGCACCTTCAGACTGCCATCAGCAGCCAACGCTGTGCAAGGACGCCATGACGTTGGCATGCACCTACCAGACAAGCCTCACTGCCGGTAAGCACAAATATAAACCAATTTTCACCTGGTTGTGTTTCAACAGCGCCGACGCTCCGCTTGCCTACCAAGTTATATGGAACCTGGTCAGACGTTCGTGCGGCAAACGCGGGACAATACAATTCCGCCTGATGTAGTCAGGTTCACTATGTTAACAAATATAATTTCGTTCAAAATTTTGGGAGATTAGCAAACCTGTACCTTTTTGGAATCACCAGAGCATGAGGAATCCGAAAATCAACCCAGCTCTTGCACAGACACAGATTTTGGATTTTCAAAATGGCCGCCATAAAATAAATATTTTGCGCTATCTCGGCTTCTAGTCAACCTAGAAACTCAATTAAATGAGCTAATCCTATGTTTTCTGGGTCAAGGAATCCAATAAAGGCCTCAAAATAGTGCTCAGGATTATAGAAAAGCAACAAACAAAGGTAATTGAAAACCATTGTCTTTATATTTGTGATATAACTGTATTAGATAATACATGATATTGCAAGTTTCCTTGGCACACCTGAGCTCCTCACCACATACAAGGCTTTCATCCGCAGCTCAATGGAATACTGTTCTCCCCTCTGGGCTGGTGCTCCTGCCTCACACCTTGCTCGGCTTCACGCTGTTGAGGCCAAAGCTTTCAGAATCATTGGAATCTCCTGCGATGTAGTCAACACCGAGGGCCTTTCACTCACTCACCGCAGGCAGGTTGGTGGTCTTTCTGTCTTCTACCGACTCCTCTCCGGCCTTGCTCCCCCAGCTCTCTCTGTGCTCTGTCCCCCCAATATTCCTTCAGGTCGCACAAGATCTGCCTGCAACCCTCTTATGGTTAAACTGCCAAAGTCTAGGCTCTCTGCTCACCTTCACTCTTTCATTCCCCTTTTCTCCCGCCTCTGGAACAAACTCCCCCACTCCCTTCAATCCCACTCCTCCCTCCAGGTCTTTAAAACAGCTGTTCACCACCATCTCTTATCTTCCCCCATCGAAAACCTTGATCTTTTCTACCCCCGGTAATTCACCCCAGAGTCCTTGCAGTGTTCATATGTTTTATTCCTCTCCCACCTCCCCCCAAGTCCTCCCGATGTCCCTGCTCTCAAATGTTGTGTTTGTGTCCTTCCCCCTCTTCCCCCTCTCTTTTGTGTCCTTCCCCCTCTCTCCCCATCTTGTCTGCCGCTCCCCTTGTTTTTTGTGTTTTGTGTGTCGGTTTGTCTTTTTGTGTGATTAATGTTAGCTCTTTCACGAGCCTCGATCTTGTATACAAAAAAAAAGAAAAAAAAAAAGTCCTTTGAAGTAATAGGTATGGGTTTATAAAGCAAGAAAGCAGCCTTGTTAGTATCAGATTGAACTATAAGTCCGATATACAGGATATACTAGGTCTATACCCTTCAGGAATATGCTTTTACAGATCTTCATCACTGTCCTGAGTGTCATTTTCGCGAAGGTGTCTACGCAAATGCCAACATTAATTTTTGGATTCCTCATGCTCTGAATATTCCAAAAAATGTGTTGTTTTGCTAATCTCCAAAAATTTTGAACGAAAAAACATCGTGAACCTGACTAATGTTAAGTGGAGAACTCCGGGCCTTGGGCCAGTTCAAGAAATACTGAAGGCGGTATGATGATGATGTCAAAAGCAAGCTCATCTGGGCCAATTCACGCACTGGCGCCAGACAGGACTAAAGAGGGCGGCGCATGACGTTTTTGTGACGACTGTCATCAAACGGAAAAGTCATACAGTCACGTGAAAAAGTAAGTACACCCCATGTAAAGTTTTGACTTTTTCAACATATTTCAACATACAGCTATTTGATCTTCATTTCAACAATATTGAAAGATAAAGGTGCTATAATATAACAAATATCATGAAACATTTACATTTTGTAGTCCATTGTATAATTTAAATAAACATAAATGCAAATTTCGCACGTGGAAAAAGTAAGTACACCCTTGGCTCTAATAGGTGGTATTGCCCCCTTTGGCAGAAACAATCTCAAGTAGGCGTTTCTTATAACTGCCTACCAGTCTCTGACATCGACTAGGAGATATTTTTCCCACTCCTCCATGCAGAATTCTTTCAGCTGTGCGATGTTTGAGGGGTTTCTTGCATGCACAGCACGTTTCAAATCCCCCCAAAACATCTCGATGGGATTTAGATCCGGGCTTTGACTTGGCCATTCCAGAACCTTCCATTTCTTTCTTTTCAGCCATTCCTTGGTGGATTTACTGGTATGATTAGGGTCATTGTCATGTTGCAAGGTCCACCTTCGGTTGAGCTTCAACTTTCTGACAAATGGACTCACATTATCCTCAAGCACCCTCTGGTACAATGAAGAATTCATAGTGGATTATATGATGGTGAGCTGCCCAGGCCCTGATGCAGCAAAGCTGCCCCAAACCAGAATATTTCCACCACCATGCTTTACAGTTGGTATCAGGTTCTTGTGGTCAAATGCTGCCTTTGGTTTTCGCCAAACATGTCTTCTGGTACTGTGGCCAAATAGCTTTACCTTTGACTCATCTGTCCAGAGCACATTGTTCCAGAAGTGCTGGTCTTTGCCAAGGTGTTCATTGGCAAAATTTAGTCTTGCCCTGATGTTCTTTCTGGACAGCAAAGGTTTCCTCCTGGCACACCTCCCATGTAGATCAAATTTGTGCAGCCTCTTTCTAATGGTAGACTCGTGCACTTTGACATCAACAGTGGCAAGAGCTACCTGTAGGTCCTGTGATGACATTCTGGGGTTCTTAGAGACTTCTTTCTGCATCTTGTTGTCTGGTCTCGGGCTGAACTTGTTGGGGCAGCCTGGCCTGAACAAGTTGGCAGTTGTTTGGAATCTTCTCCACTTGGAGATGATCTTCCGGACAGTCGAATGATTGATATCAAATTGTTTGGAGATCTTTTTAAATGCCTTCCCAAACTCGTAGGCATCCATAACCGACTTTCTGAAGGCCTCAGAGAGCTCTTTTGATCAAGGCATGGTGACGCCGCACATTTCAACAACAAAGAGCAAACCAAACTAAATGTCTGAGGTTTAAATAAGACAGGTTCCTCCAAGATCCTCTCTAACGATGTTCTAATCATTTGCACCTGAGCTGGTGCACCTGATTCTAATTTTAGGTATTTGAAGCAGTGATAAATGTAGGGGTGTACGTACTTTTTCCACATGCGAAATTTGCATTTATGTTTATTTAAATTACACAATGGACAACAAAATGTAAATGTTTCATGATATTTGTAATATTAATATCACCTTTATCTATCAATATTGTTGAAATGAAGATCAAATAGCTGTATGTTGAAATATGTTATCATTATCATTATCAATATCATTGCTTCGAATATCAAATCCTTCCTCTTCTCCAATGGCTTGATCTCTGATCATCAATTTGGATTCAGACCAGGTCATTCTACTCTGGACATCTTGCTTCTGCTGTCTCAACAATGGATGGAGGTCCTCAATGCGAAACAGGAAATCAGGCACATATCACGTGCCTTCGATACGGTCTGGCACCCCGCTCTGCTCACCAAACTCTCTCCTATGGTATCTATGGAAATCTCCACTCATGGCTTGCGGACTTCCTCTCTGGTCATAGGCAACGTGTGGCCCTGAATGGATTTCTCTCATGTCCCCTTCCTGTTCTGGCTGGAGTTCCCCAAGGTAGTGTTCTGGGCCCTGTGCTATTTCTGGTCTTCATCAATGATCTCTCCGACTCTATGGAAAATCCTCTCTATCTCTTTGCTGATGACTCCACTATCTGCCGCTCCATTCCTCATCCCTCAGATCGGCAGTCTGCAGCCTCCTCACTCTCTGCAGACCTGGACAAAATCACAGACTGGTCAAACAAGTGGAACATGTCTTTCAATCCTGACAAATCTCACACTCTTACAATGTCTCTACGAAAGGACCGACTGGAAAACCCTCCCATCTACTTTCTCAACAATCCCCTCCAAGAAGTTCTGTCGCTCAAGCTTTTGGGTCTCACTATGTGCCATGATCTTTCTTGGGAAAACCACATTTCCAAGCTGGCCTCCAAAGCCAGTCGCCGACTGGGCATCCTCCATCGTGCGAAGTCCTTCCTTGGCACACCTGAGCTCCTCACCACATACAAGTCTTTCATCCGCAGCTCAATGGAATACTGTTCCCCGCTCTGGGCTGGTGCTCCTGCCTCACACCTAGCTCGGCTTCACGCTGTTGAAACCAAAGCTTTCAGAATCATTGGAATCTCCATCGATGAAGTTAACTCCGAGGGCCTTTCACTCACTCACCGCAGGCAAGTTGGTGGTCTTTCGGCCTTCTACCGACTCCTCTCTGGCCTTGCCCCCCCCAGCTCTCTCTGTGCTCTGTCCCCCCAATATTCCTTCAGGTCGCACAAGATCTGCTTGCAACCCTCTTATGGTTAAACTGCCAAAATCTAGGCTCTCTGCTCACCTTCACTCTTTCATTCCCCTTTTCTCCCGCCTCTGGAACAAACTCCCTCACTCTCTTCAATCCCACTCCTCCCTCCAGGTCTTTAAAACAGCTGTTCACCACCATCTCTTATCTTCCCCCATCCAAAACCTTGATCTTTTCTCCCCCCGCTAATTAACCTGATACACTTTTTTTTTTTGAAATTCCAACTTCTTTCCTGGAAGTCCTTGCAGTGTTCATATGTTTTATACCTCTCCCACCTCCCCCCAAGCCCTCCCCCTCCCACATTTCTCCCGATATCCCTGCTCTCAAATGTTGTGTTTGTGTCCTTCCCCCTCTCTCCCCATCTTGTCTTCCGCTCCCCTTATTTTTTGTGTTTTATGTCGGTTTGACTTTTTGTGTGATTGATGTTAGCTCTTTCACGAGCCTCGATCTTGTATTCAAAAATAAAAAATATTTTAAAATGTTGAAAAAGTCAAAACTTTACATGGGGTGTACTTACTTTTTCATGTGACTGTAGTTGTTTAGAACAGTTCACTGTTGGATGCGGATCCACATACCTACCAGTACAGTGGCGAGAAAAGTGTAATTTGGTGAAATTTGATTGGCACAACGGAATAAATTTGGGGATTTTGAGGGTGGATGGCACTTTGGACCTGACCAACTGGTAAATACCTGCACATCAAGGTAGAGGTAAGGCCTTGATGGTTACTGGCCCAGGCTTCAGGACTTGCTATGTAAATTGGGGACATGTAATTTGGAGTTGGGGCGGGTGAGAGTGATGACATGGTGAGGGGGATGGAATGTGTGCCACACAGTGTCTTGTGGGTGGCGTGTGTTTATGTGAAGAGGTGGTGTTTGTATGTGGTCGTGAGTTTGGAAATGGAGTTATGAGTGACAGTGTATTGAAATGTGCTTTTTGAAAGAAGTATTGGTTAAATGTGAATTAGGGATTTCACATGATAGCAGACCATGGCAAAATCTTTTTGTTCCATCTTGTCATTGAAATGTGTTGAGAATTAAATGGCAGCGGGGGAGGAAATGTGTTTTGGGGATTTTGTGGATGGGGAAGGTGTGCATGTCCGCAGGAACAGATCAAGCTCTGAGGAGCGATTACTGCGGCCCCCCTCTGCGGGAATTACCCCTGGCAGCCAGTGGTATCTGGAAATTGGAGCCGTCGGTGGATAGATGATCTGTTGGGCGCTTTGGGGTGGAAGACTCCCGGCGACCCGTGTAGCTGCGAGGCAGCAGGAGGCCACGGAGCCTGGAGTGTGGAGACCCTCATCGGCGGGGTAACGGCGGAAAGGGCTGTTTGACTGTCACGGGGCCAAGAGGTAAATGGGGGGGGGGGGGGGGGGGCAATGAATTTGTAAGTCAAGTGACTTGTGTTTGGACTGCGGGCACCACGGCCTGAAGCGCCCCCACCATCTTGATTGTGCGGTACCTCCCCGCTGCCTAGTTGAGAAAAATGCACACACGAATATGATATCTATGCCATCGTCGTGCACGGGGGTGGGGGGGGGGGTGGTGAAATAAATACGTGTGTAATGATTTTAGTGTTGTGAGGATTTTTGGAATGTATATGCGTGGTTATGACCCGGTGTGTACCCTGGTTAGAATAGGTACACCGTATCCCTGCGTGTCGTAAGAGGCGACTAAGAGGGTTGGTGTCAGGAAGGGCATCCGGCCATAAAAATTCAAAAAGAGAACCATGACAATTACAACTACATATGGGCAGGGTACAGCCCGAAGTGGAGATCAGTTTCTGAGGTTTGGGACATGGAATGTAGGGACAATGACAGGGAGATCAGGAGAAGTGGTGGAAGTATTGATCAGAAGAAGAGTGGACATATGTTGTGTGCAAGAGACGAGATGGAAGGGAAGTGGTGTGAGAATGGTGAAGGGTAGGCAGGGACAGAAATACAAGTTTGTGTGGCAAGGGTGCCCGGAGGGCGTGAATGGTGTTGGTGTCCTGTTTTCTGAGGAGTTTGTAGACAGTGTGGTGAGTGTGACTAGAGTGAGTGATAGGTTGATGATGGTGAAAATGATGATTGGAAAGCTCTTGGTGAAAGTCATCTCAGGATATGCTCCGCAGGTTGGTCGAAGCGATGAAGAGAAGGACAAGTTCTGGTGTGCGATAGAGAAGCTGATGGAAAACGTGAAAGATGAGGAAATTGTTGTGGTAGGAGGAGACCTAAATGGACATGTGGGAAGGAGTATGGACGGTTTTGAGGGAGTTCATGGGGGTTACGGATATGCTGTGAGAAATGGAGAAGGTGAAAGGATTTTGGAGTTTGCTGATGGAGCTGATTTGTAATACTCAGTTCCAGAAAGAGGATGATAAGCTTGTTACATACACGTCAGGTGGGTCGACGACAACCGTGGACTACCTGATGGTGCGTAGGCGAGATAGGGGGCACCTCTGGGAGACAAAGGTGATCCCGGGGGAGGAGGCTGTTTCACAGCACCACTTGGTTGTCTGCGACATAAGGGTGAAAGGTGCGAGGAGAGCTCGGCGGGTGAAGTACCAACCGAGAATGAAGGTGTGGAGGTTGAAAGAGGTGACAGTAAGGGAGGCATTAAAAGAGAGGCTGAGTAGGGTAGAGGATGATGTGGTTGAGCTTGAACGTGGTTGGATGTCAATGAAAGATAGTCTGTTGGGAGCCGTTGGTGAGGTATGTGGATGGACAAAAGGACCACCAAGGCACTCGGAAACATGGTGGTGGGATGAGGAAGTTGGAAAGAGGATTGATGAGAAGAGGAAGAAGTTCAAGGAGTGGCAGAAGACGAAGGGTACGGGAGTAGAAAAAGCAGAGCATGAAAGTTATAAGGCAGCCAAGAAGGCTGCAAAGAAAGAGGTAGCAAAGGCGCAGGAGGCATGTAGGAAAATGTTCGGAGAAAGCTTGGATTCGGAAGAGGGTCAGAGAGCGGTATTCAGGATTGCAAAGCAGATAGCGAAAGAGAGGTGTGATGTGATGGGGTGAGTTGCTTGAAGGATGAAGTGGGACAAATCGTTGTGGACCCAGATGGAATTAAAGGAAGATGGAAAAGGTATATGGAAATGCTGTTGAATACAGAGAATGAATGGGATGGCAACATAGAGAGTAACCCAGTTTTAGGACCGGCAGAGAAGATAACTGAGAAGGAAGTTGAGGAAGCGATAAAAGCAATGAAGAGTAGAAAAGCGGGAGGGCCGACGGGAGTTGTGGGAGATATGTTGAAGGCAGCAGGAAGTTGGGGTGTGAAGAGAATGACAGAGATCTGTAATCTGGTGGTGAAAGAAGGCCGCATTCCAGTGGCTTGGCAACTGAGTACCCTCGTCCCTCTATACAAGGGGAAAGGTGACCCTCTGGAGTGTGGCTCGTACCGAGCGATAAAGTTATTGGAACATGGAATGAAGGTATTGGAAAGGGTGTTGGAGAGGAGGATAAGGAAGAAGGTGAAGATCGACGAAATGCAGTTTGGATTCATGCCAGGAAGAGGAACGACAGACGCGCTCTTTATTGTGAGGCAATTGCAGGAGAAGTACATGGAGAAGAGGAAGAAGTTGTTTCTTGGGTTTGTTGATCTGGAGAAAGCATTCGATAGGGTTCCATGCGAAGTATTGACATGGGCATTGAGGAAGTTGGGAGTGGAGGAATGGTGGATCAGAGTAGTGATGGCAATGTACAAAAGAGTGCGCACAGCTGTAAGGACGAAGGACGGGAACAGTGGTGAGTTTGAGGTGAAGGTGGGAGTGCATCAGGGGTCGGTACTAAGTCCACTACTATTTGTAGCTGTGATGGAGGTGCTGGCTCAGAACGTAAAGGAGGGTTTACCGTGGGAGTTGTTGTATGCAGATGATCTGGTGTTGATTGCGGAAAGTATGGATGGACTGAAGGAAAAGATGAACAAGTGGAAGGAATGTATGGAGACAAAAGGTCTGAAGGTGAATATAGGAAAGACGAAGGTGATGGCAAGTGGTAAAGCATGTGGTGAGGTGGAAAGAACTGGGAAGTGGCCATGTGCTGTGTGCAGGAAGGGTGTCGGAGTGAACTCCATTCAATGTGCAATGTGCGCTGAGTGGGTTCATCAAAAATGTAGTGGTCTGAGAGGGCCATTAACCAGTGTGGCAGCTACATTCAAATGTAAGGTGTGCACAGAGGGAGCTGCAGATGGAGGAAATGTTGAGTTGGATCTTGGAGACGGCGTGAAGCTGGAAGGTGTGAAAACATTTTGCTAACTCAGAGACATGCTGAATGGAGAAAGTGGATCAGACTCAGCAACGGTTGCAAGAGTGAGATGTGCATGGAAGAAGTTTCGGGAACTGAGTGGTGTGCTGATGAGGAGGGGAGTGTCGTTGAAGCTGAAGGGAAAGGTGTATGCTGCATGTGTGAGAAGTGTTATGATTTATGGGAGCGAGACATGGGTAATGAACGTAGAGCAGCAACGAAGGCTGGAAAGGGTGGAAATGCGAATGGTTCGGTGGATGTGCGGAGTATCGTTGAGAGAGAGGAAGACAAATGATGAATTGCGAAAGATGATGGGAATAGAGCCTGTGATTGATGCTGTGAAGAGGAACAGGTTGAGATGGTTTGGTCATGTGTTGAGGAAGGATGAAAGTGACTGGTTGAGAAGAGTGATGGAAATGAATGTAGAAGGAAGTCGAGGACAGGGAAGACCGAGAAAGACTTGGCTAAAGATGGTGGAAGAAGAAATGCGGGCAAGGGGGTTAACAAGGAGAGATGCAGAAAATAGGGCAAAATGGAGCAGATTTTCATGGGGACCGCAAGGCTAACCCCCGCTCTCACAGGGAAAATGACCTTAAAATGCATGTTGTTGTTGTTGTTGTTGTATGCGTGGTTATGGGTATGTGTTGAATGAATGATGGCGAAATCCACCGAGGCATGTCACTCACCTGTAACACCAGGAAAGGGCCCGTGGAAATTTGGGGTGCATTGGGTTGGCCCCACAGGTAACGTCGAGTCTTGTGGCATCCACCGGGGAACGCGGTCTGTAGGATGGGGTTGTATAAATGTTTAGTTGAGTTTTTGAAAGTTTTGAATGAGGTTAAGTTTGTGGTGAAGTTACCTTTTCCGTGTCGTTGTTTGTTTCCTCCCACCACAGGAGCGACCAATGGAAATC